>NC_143161.1:12542968-12842968 GCF_041381405.1 Jatropha curcas
CTCCGCCGTGGCCGGCGGCAGGCGCCGCCGTGGCCAGTGTGGACACCGTGCCTCGTTCCGAGGGCCTTTTTGGGAGTTCCGGACCTCCAAAAAATATTCCGGGACCTATTCCGCGATCCTCGCGATATTCCGGACGTTTTAAGTACCGTATTGACATATTTTCGATGAACTTCCGAAATAGCCTCCGGTCCGGCCGGACTGTTTGCAGTCCGGGAAAACAGGCTTTCTGAGCCTCAAAATTTGGGTATTCACAGCACCAAGAAGTTAGGCAGCGTCGTTCTCCCATGCCTTAACCAAGAATTGTGGGAGGTTCAGGGTTGTCCTCTTCAGGTTCCTCGACTGGTCCCTGGGTTCGCATTCATAGGGAAGGTGGTTGGCAAGCATTTTTGGATGGTTCTATTGACATTACACACAGATTAGGGGCCCTTAGTTTTGTGATTGAAGATGTTAAAGGTCTGACAGCCACTAAGACCCCCCTCCTTATTAAGGCTTGGGCGCTCAGGCAAGGCCTATTATGGCTTGAAGACAAATTCACTTCTCTTAGGTGTATTTCAACGGACACTCAAAATTTAATTTTTGCTATTTTATCTAATTATTCAAAATTTTAAGAGCTAGGGATTGTCATTCAAGATTGTAAGAATTTTTTAGCTAAAAGATCTAATATCGCTATTAGACGGGTTAGAAGAAAAGCTAATGGAGTAGCTCATTCTCTTGCGAAAGCTACTTTCAATTATGCTTGTCTTAAGAAGTGGGATCTTATCCCTCCTTTTATTCATTGTTATTCTTCATTTACTTAATTGAATTCATATTTTCCTTTCAAAAAAATAAACTTCAGCATATTAGAAAGTATAAGAAAGTTTATTTATATAAAAAATATATATAAAGGAGTTAGCTTTCACTTTTTAACCAATGTAAGCCAATTACTAAAGATTAATTACAAAGCTATACTAAGAAACCTAACAAAATTACATGCATAACTAATGTTTTATTCAAGAAATAAACATTTAACACTATTCTAAGGGTGTGTTTAGCAAAATATGCTTTTTCGGTAGTTATTAGTTAGTTTAGAAGAGTTGTTTGAGTAGCTTTATGATAGCCTCGCAAAGCGGGCAAATTTTGTTATGTTATTCTCATATAATTTGCATGATTGCATGTTGTTTTTATGCATTTTACGTTTAGTCGTGTTGTTTTTGTTTAAAGTGATTGAAGGAATGCAATTTGAGCAAAGGAATGAAAAGACTTGCTTTTATAGAAAAAGAGGACCAAAAAGTTGACTAAACATGGAGAATTCGCCTAACATACTTCGCGACGCGAATGCAGTCACGTTGGAAAGAAGAAAGGCTACAGTCACGAGTGCTACCTAAAGTCACGCACGCAACCTACACACCAGAAGACTTAGCAGGCACCAATACGTAAGTCGCGAGTGCGACATTCATCTGCGCGAGCGCGAGAAGCACTCCTGATAGGCAAAGACTTTTAAAGCATAAGTTGCGAGCATGACCTTGAACCTCGCGAGCACGAGTCGTGTTTCCAGGAGACGTAATTGATATCCTTTCATCAGAAAAACATGTCTTCCCATGCATGGGTCGGGACTCTTCCCAAGAGAAGTCACCTGAAGCACCTCTTGGCCAACCAACCACCATCATAACCAACATCATTCTCCTCTTCTATAAATAGCAATCCAAGTGAAGGAAGAAAATCCAGATTCAGTTTCAGAGAGATATTCAGACTTAGATTGTATTTCATATATTAAGTATAAAAATAGAGAAGTGTGATAGTAGTACTTAGAAGTAAGTTGACGAGAGTCACTTATTATTGATTGTGCCAAGAACATCAAGAAGTTCCTCGAGGTGTGACACCCTCCGGAGGCTTGAGTTTGATTACTTCTTTCTTTTGTTTTTATAGACTTGTTGTATGTTGTTCGTCATAACTTTTCTATACAAAGCAACAATTTCAATTGGTATCATTCAATAAAAGTTCTTTAAGTTATCTTTTGATCTTTGTTTAATCAAGGTTGCTAAATTATATTCTCAGAAAGAAATAGTTTAGTAAAGATCAAAGAGATTTAGTTCACTTAGTTGAATTTACATATGCATATTTCACTTATTTTGTCAAAGTTAAATCTATCTTATTGAAATAATCAAAGAATAAGTACTAGGTTTAATATTTAACAAAATAAGGTGTTTATTATAAGTAGAAATACATATAATAGATAGAATAATTCTATACCGAGAGGTTGAATTATATCATACCATATGTAATTAAAGAATTATTTATTGTATGTTACATGCTTTGATATAGAAGAAGAAAATCCTATGTATGATCAAATTTTTTAACTATACTACTATACACTTATCTATAGAATTAAATAATAATTAGGTTTAGCATAACTAGAAATATAGTTAACTCATTTCACATTTTAATTTTTGTAAACATAAATTAAGAATAAAGTAGTAAAGTGGACTTAACCCGTTCCCTGTGGGATCGATCTTTTTATTACTACGTTGCGATCCGTATACTTGCGGGAACTCAAAAGAGACGCAACACTTTACATAAAACGCTAAAAAGTATATGTTATCAAAGACTAACCTTTTATAAAACACTACTTTAACTTTTAAAAACTAGTTTAAATACTATGTTACTGTTAGGCTCTAGTGGCAGAGAATCTAAAATGGAGGGGATTGAGAGATTAGGGTTAACTTCATCGAGAAGAAGGGAAAAAAAAGGAAAGAGAGAGAAGTATATATAGAAAGAAGAAATATACTGAATAATGCTTCGTTGATTTTGATGTTGCCTTAATAAAATATAATTATATAGCTGATGTGTAAGACACATCATCAGTTAATGCCAAGTAGGCTGCCAGCTACTCATAAGTCATAATTACATTAATAATAAAAAGGCAATACATAAATAACAATTAAGTCCTTTTAAATAACAATAAAGCACCCAAATATAGACTGCATGCAAGTATATCCCTAACAACTACCCTGTCTTTGAAAAAGAACTTGTCCTCAAGTTTGAGATCTGGAAACTGTTGGTGGATAAAAGAGGCATCCTCTATAACGCCCCATTTTTCTGTGTCTAAAATAGTAAGTTACCGGTCTGTGAATAGTATCATCGGTCCGGGAATAAATATTATTTTGGTCCAGAAAAATTACTATGTATGTTTAATATTTTCTATAATATATTTGGAGTATGTATACATTATTTTTATGGGTAGAAAGTAAGTAATAAATAGTTTTAGAGAATTTAGAAAATTTGTGAATAGTTAATTAAGGTGTGATATTAAGTAAGGAAAATTAGAGGCAATATTTGTATGGAGTAAATTTGAAATGGTGTTATATTAATTAAGGAAATTAGATGAATTATTTTTATGGAGTAAAGTTGAGGATTTTATTGTGTTAAATAATATTTTGAAGGAATTTAATTGGGAGAATATTTGTAGCCATTAGATTAGATTGACTCAATCCTAGCCATCCAATGTTGAGAAAAGACTAAAATACCCTTGTGCTCAATAATTTGAGCAACCACTTTCTCTCCTTCTTCTTCTCTTTGGCGTTGGCTATCTCCTTCTTCTTCTTCTTCTCTTTGTTTTTCTTCAACTTCATCCTTAGCTAAATCCATCAAATTCAACCCATTTAACTTGATTTAAGGAATCAATCCTAGAGTTTAAAGCTTGAGAAGTGATTTGTGGTGATTATTTTCAAGAAACTTGGAAAGCCAAAGGCTTAGGAAACCTCTACCAAGGAGTAAAGGCAAAGTTGGAGCTTAGAATGCTTTAATCTAAGCTTGCTAAGGCTTGTTTTAAAGTAAGTGTTCATAAATCCTCCTACCTTGTTTAAATTTTTGATTTTGTGAAGTTTCTACTATTTTGTGAAAATTGGGAATTTTATATGAAATGATTTGATTATTGAATTTTGGTGGTATAAATGTGTTCTTGGGAGATTTCTAAGCATGTTTATATGTAGAATTGATGAGGAAAACATTTTCTTCTTCATCTTCCAAAAGTGGCAGAACCTATTGATGAAAAAGGCCTTAAGATTTCTTGTTCTCTTTGTTGGTTTATGCTCTTAAGATGATGTATGATGAGTATGAAATATGTGGTAGAAATCCCTACCTTGTATATGATTTACACAAGTCAAATCTCAAATATACTGCTAACACTTGGAACTCATATCAATTCAAGAAAAAGAACATCAATCCTTAACGCCTTAATACTATCTTATCTCCAATAACCACCACATCGAATCTCTATCCCTTATTCTCTAAGAATTCCTCCAAGAATCATTCATTCACATGGTCCAGAAGGATATAACCATTAATCATCAGTAGGAACCTCAATAACATACTCCGCTTACCACAACACCATTCTCCAATAGCTGGTTGTTTCCAATTCAAACCAATATGGCATGTATTTAACTTAAATTACTCATACTCTCACTTCAACATAGATAAATTCCTACACAATACACATAGTCCTAGAATCGCCTAAACCTATGCTCTGATACCACTAAATGTAACACCCGCCACCCAATCCCGAGAGACTCGACGGCGAATGCCACATTCGGTGCCGGAGACGCCGTCTTAACTTAACATATAAATCATAAAGTAAAATTTAAACAAGGTAGGAGGATTTATGAACACTTACTTTAACACAAGCCTTAGCAAGCTTAGATTAAAGCATTCTAAGCTCCAACTTTGCCTTTACTCCTTGGTAGAGGTTTCCTAAGCCTTTGGCTTTCCAAGTTTCTTGAAAATAATCACCACAAATCACTTCTCTAGCTTTAAACTCTAGGATTGATTCCTTAAATCAAGTTCAATGGGTTGAATTTGATGGATTTAGCTAAGGATGAAGTTGAAGAAAAACAAAGAGAAGAAGAAGAAGAAGGAGATAGCCAACGCCAAAGAGAAGAAGAAGGAGAGAAAGTGGTTGCTCAAATTATTGAGCACAAGGGTATTTTAGTCTTTTCTCAACATTGGATGGCTAGGATTGAGTCAATCTAATCTAATGGCTACAAATATTCTCCCAATTAAATTCCTTCAAAATATTATTTAACACAATAAAATCCTCAACTTTACTCCATAAAAATAATTCATCTAATTTCCTTAATTAATATAACACCATTTCAAATTTACTCCATACAAATATTGCCTCTAATTTTCCTTACTTAATATCACACCTTAATTAACTATTCACAAATTTTCTAAATTCTCTAAAAATATTTATTACTTACTTTCTACCCATAAAAATAATGTATACATACTTCAAAAATATTATAGAAAATATTAAACATACATAGTAATTTTTCCGGACCAAAATAATATTTATTCCCGGACCGATGATACTATTCACAGACCGGTAACTTACTTCATTAAGACTTGATATCTATAATGAATGCAAGTAATTGATGAATCGAAAATACTATTGAGGATTTATTTAGTTATGAAAACATAAAAGTGTTGTTGTGTTATAATAATTATTTGGAGATGTTGGACATTTGGAGTTTCATTGGGAGTATTTTGTATTCACATGTTTGGCGAGCTCAGTTTTTAAAGGGATATTCTTACAGTATTTTTGTAGGATTGTTCCCAATGTATATATATTAAAAAAAAAGATAAGAAAATGAAATGACATTTCTATTAATAAAAAAAAAAATATTATACTCGTGAAACTTGTGAATACCCAATTACTTCTAATGTAAATTTATATCCATTTAATCATATCCACAACAACCCTTCTCACACTTATGTTTTATTTTTGTCAAATAAATTCTAAAACATACAAATAATCAAGAGCACTTCATCACACATGATTTATACATACTTTTATCCAAATAACCCTTTGATTTAGGACATAGAAAATTTCCAGCATTAATATCACCTTGACCTTTTCTGGGTTTTTAGGACATAACTTGAGTTATAGATTTCCAAATTAAGTGAAATTTGATTCATTAGAAAGCTAAGACAAAATTCTACAAATGTTATCAAGGGACAACAGCCCAGATCAATCTGTAATATGGTGAAAAAAGGCTATGAACACAGACCAATAGTCCAGACCTGATTCAGCAGCACTAATTCCAATGTTTATCCAATTCCTACTTATCCAAACACTCAAATCAAACCAATCCAAAACCAGAGAAGTCTCAAGACACAGGGAAACAACTCTCATGAAGAACTCAGAATATAATCTTATCATTATAGTGGTCAAAATGGGCACTCAATTCAGTGATGCATGTAGCCCGTCATAACAGAGTCAGTTTGGGTTTTTCAGCCATAAGTTGAACTATATATATCCAAATTGGACACAAGAGGATGGGTTGGAAAGCTAAGAAGTAGACCTATAACTTTCATGAAGGACTCAGACACAAAGGAAAACTCGAAAGGATCGAAAAATAGTCCTTAATCTCACTCAATAACATTTTTCCCAATTTCAGCTTACTTAAATCATATACAAGGTAGGGATTTCTACCACATATTTCATACTCATCATACATCATCTTAAGAGCATAAACCAACAAAGAGAACAAGAAATCTTAAGGCCTTTTTCATCAATAGGTTCTGCCACTTTTGGAAGATGAAGAAGAAAATGTTTTCCTCATCAATTCTACATATAAACATGCTTAAGAATCTCCCAAGAACACATTTATACCACCAAAATTCAATAATCAAATCATTTCATATAAAATTCCCAATTTTCACAAAATAGTAGAAACTTCACAAAATCAAAAATTTAAACAAGGTAGGAGGATTTATGAACACTTACTTTAAAACAAGCCTTAGCAAGCTTAGATTAAAGCATTCTAAGCTCCAACTTTGCCTTTACTCCTTGGTAGAGGTTTCCTAAGCCTTTGGCTTTCCAAGTTTCTTGAAAATAATCACCACAAATCACTTCTCTAGCTTTAAACTCTAGGATTGATTCCTTAAATCAAGTTAAATGGGTTGAATTTGATGGCTTTAGCTAAGGATGAAGTTGAAGAAAAACAAAGAGAAGAAGAAGAAGAAGGAGATAGCCAACGCCAAAGAGAAGAAGAAGGAGAGAAAGTGGTTTTAAGGTGTAAGTGCTTTGTATATATATACTATCTTAAAAAGAATGTGGTAATTTGTGTAAGTTGTAAGTTGAGAAATTTTGAAGTGATGGGTATTAAGTAATGAAGTGTTTTTGATTAAGAATTATTGCTTTTGTGCAAGAATGATTTTGATTTGGGCTCTACTATGCATGATTGAAACGTGGTATGATGAGATTGATTTTGTTATTGTGAAGCTATGATCATATGCTAGGGTTATCAGCCCTTATCAATAGGCGGACGCGCTTATTTGTGTGATGGGGGTGGTGCTTTCATAGGCCACGGTGGTGCTTTCATAGGCCACGATTGTGTGATGGGGGTGGTGCTTTCATAGGCCATGGTGGTGCTTTCCTAGGCCACGACTGTGTGATGGGGGTGGTGCTTTCATAGGCCACGAGTATGTGATGGGGGTGGCGCTAACATAGGCCACGATCAAATCTGCTTATGTTCATTCTGCATGAGTATGAGCCTTAACAAAAAATAACATTTTATTGTTGCTATAAAAGAATGAAGATATAGTTGTATTTATAATCGTCTTATTGTTTTCAAAGTAGTTGAATTAAACGAATGAGGTCATATTATTTTAGTAAACTTTACTTTGGAAATTAATGATTATGTTATCAAATGAATTTTCAAAGCATGATATTCCGGTACAAGGTTTTAAAAATAAATAGTATATGTATTGGTATAATAAATGTGCACGTAATGAATTTATGAGTTGAAAGACTTAAATTCTTCATGTTGTTAATTCATAGTTTATTTGATATTTCTTTTTCTATAATCGTCTTATTGTTTTCAAAGTAGTTGAATTAAACGAATGAGGTCATATTATTTTAGTAAACTTTACTTTGGAAATTAATGATTATGTTATCAAATGAATTTTCAAAGCATGATATTCCGGTACAAGGTTGTAAAAATACATAGTATATGTATTGGTATAATAAATGTGCAAGTAATGAATTTATGAGTTGAAAGAATTAAATTCTTCATGTTGTTAATTCATAGTTTATTTGATATTTCTTTTTCTATAAATGTAAATGCACGTTAATATTTGAGATTTTATGATTATAAATGATTTTACGAAATTTGTGTTTTAAGTAAGTTGCCATCGCAATTTTGGTAAGTATGTGAATTATGAGCACCACTGAGTTTTATACTCAGCGCGTCGATTTTTATCACGCGTAGGTTGAAGATGTGGTTGCTACTTGAAGAGTAGAAGCATCTTATCAAAGCAGAAGTCACTAATTTGGTAGTAGTCGATTGAGATTTATGTACTTAAGAATTATGGCATGTATAATTATTACATTTTTTGGAGATTATGTTATTTGAATTATATGTAATAATAAATTATTTTGGTTTATATATTTGGAGATAAGCATAGGATTTATTAAATGAGTGAATATGAAATATTTTAAGTCAGTTGATATGATTACTTAGACACAGAAAAATGGGGCGTTACAGTTCTACCCCCCTTAAAGAATTTCGTCCTCGAAATTCTCTTGAATTAAACAATTACAAATCTCATAATATTTTTCCGACTTCATTTATTCTTCCTTAATCTGCTAGCACTTTAATCTCATAATTATAACATAAACTTCTCTTGCACATGAACCGTTTAGATCTGTACTATCCTCTTTAATTCTCTTACAAGAAAACTCCATAAACATCTCTTATTCTATCTAACACTCAATCCAATGACCTATATAACTCCCATACCAAACATTTCATCATATAAGATACATATCAAGGTATATCATTCAATATCATATTCGAAGATTTGCATCAAGTCAATTCTCATAAAGCATGATGAGATTATATGAACATATACTGAGATCATATAGCTTATTCTCATAACAGTATTCTCCTGAGATCATATAGCTTATTATTATAACAGTGTTAATAACTTAATTGCTGCATGATACTTAATCTCAAACACTGTCATGCATATATACATCATGCATACTTGCAAGTTCAACTCAAGAGAAAAAAATAATAATAATAATAATACCAAAGTTCCAAATCTCAATACATAAAAATATTTATACACCATCACAAAGTTATGCAAACCATGCAATGTGCCATATAGACTATCCCAACTTAACCATTTATCCATAACGATTTGGTAGTTCCATCCAAATAGAATTCACTAAGTCATAGCAATTCCACCCTTTTTTTTTTTAATCATAGATATCTCACAAAAATCCATAAATCATCCATGACTTGTACATACTTCTATTAACTATTAACCAATCTTTTCTATCGTCACAATGATCACTTATAAACTCTTAATCATTTTGGCTTCGAATTTATTCTCATATAAGTATAGTGAGATCAACACGAACCACATATTTTTTTTTTTTTATATATATATGTTCATGAAATCTCAAAAATATAGAAATTCTTACTTCTATACTCTGATGTATCATTCCTTCTATTTCCATCAACTCTGAATAACCAATGATTCCTAATTTGTCAAAAAAAAACTCTACATATTGACTCTCATTCCATTTAAATTATACTAATTCATACTCGTTCGCATTTCTGTAATTGATTCTTTTCTTAATATTCATACAATAACATGACTAGATCCATTCGTACTTATTTAATTCATTGGTATAACATCAATTTACTAGTTGGACAACTATTCCGCCATGTCCGATGTCATTCATCAACTCACTTAACCATCATGGTCCAATATTTATATAATATAATTATCTTGATTTCTTTATAGAAGTTATTTACTTTTTCTCGGAGCATAGAATCTCTCATTTAAACAACAGTCCTTATTTATAACATCCAAATACTTTAAACATCAAAAGACTAAATCTTGTTGAATGGAATTCATACTTATACCATATCAAACCATAAGGTGGCACAATTCATACAAGATCCACTACTAGGCACATAAAGATTAAAGTAATTTATTTCTTACCAAAAATCACAATTCACTTTTCTTCTAACCATAGTAATTCATATTATTCCTAATGTTCATACATTTGAAAAATAGCTGATGAATACCACAATATACTTTACTCCACCAAGTAGTAATTATTTTTCATAAATAAAAATCACTTCTGATAATGGCTTTACATAATGTTTCATTCACCAATAGTATTTCTTATGAAAAAAAATACTTATCATCCCTTATTATAGCAAATCACCTCAAGTCATTCATCATTTAAACCTTATAAATATCATTTATGTAAATACACCAATTAATATACATATTCTTTCCAGAAAAAAAAAATTGTCTATCTCAATAGTCAAAATAAATTCTACTAACCAAAATCATGTAAACTTCATCAATTGCATATATTAAAATCGATACTCTAAGTAGATTCTATTGTCCTTAAATCCAAATCATTTACTTCTCTTATTAGATCATACTAGCAACTCATTCACAACATACGCCTTCCTTAGGCACATATACATACATTCATGCATTTTATGAATGCATTTCACATTCAACAAATATTTAACTTCAACTTAATATTTATAATCTTAACAGGCATAACTTAATATATCTTCTTGTGCACACAACCATACAAGTTCACACTTCATCTTACATACTTATATTATATATAAATGTTATTTTCATGTTTAATTCGTAAACCAATATACTTCATAGCCCATGAATCTGTATAAGTGAATTCATTTTCATTTATAAAATAATCTTTTCATTTATCAAAACTTTATAAAACCGCACTTGAAAATTTACTTAAATTAAATTTTTTTTTTTATATCCACAGTATTCAATAGAAGGGAAAAATCCTCATAACAAAATCATTTACATAAGCACCATTATAAAAAAAATATGCTTCTTATGGATTCAAAATTGACAAACCTTTTCACAAGTCACTCATGCTATCAATAGCATCCCGGACCGATGATACTATTCACAGACCGGTAACTTACTATGTTAGACACAGAAAAATGGGGCGTTATAGTTCTACCCCCCTTAAAGAATTTCGTCCTCGAAATTCACTTGAATTAAATAATTACAAATCTCATAATATTTTTCCGACTTCATTTATTCTTCCTTAATCTGCTAGCACTTTAATCTCATAATTATAACATAAACTTCTCTTGCATATGAACCGTTTAGATCTGTACTATCCTCTTTAATTCTCTTACAAGAAAACTCCATAAACATCTCTTATTCTATCTAACACTCAATCCAATGACCTATATAACTCCCATACCAAACATTTCATCATATAAGATACATATCAAGGTATATCATTAAATCTCATATTCGAAGATTTGCATCAAGTCAATTCTCATAAAGCATGATGAGATTATATGAACATATACTGAGATCATATAGCTTATTCTCATAACAGTATTCTCCTGAGATCATATAGCTTATTATTATAACAGTGTTAATAACTTAATTGCTGCATGATACTTAATCTCAAACACTGTCATGCATATATACATCATGCATACTTGCAAGTTCAACTCAAGAGAAAATAATAATAATAATAATAATAATACCAAAGTTCCAAAGCTCAATACATAAAAATATTTATACACCATCACAAAGTTATGCAAACCATGCAATGTGCCATATAGACTATCCCAACTTAACCATTTATCCATAACGATTTGGTAGTTCCATCCAAATAGAATTCACTAAGTCATAGCAATTCCACCCTTTTTTTTTTAATCATAGATATCTCACAAAAATCCATAAATCATCCATGACTTGTACATACTTCTATTAACTATTAACCAATCTTTTCTATCGTCACAATGATCACTTATAAACGCTTACTCATTTTGGCTTCGAATTTATTCTCATATAAGCATAGTGAGATCAACACGAACCACAAATTTTTTTTTTTTTTTTTTCTGGAAAGAATATGTATATTAATTGGTGTATTTACAAATCATACTTATGTCATATATATAATAATTATGTAAGCTTTACTACACTAAGGTGGTACCAAGGGGAGGAATTTCCTTCTCCAATCACGCATGCTTACATAACTCTTATGCACAAAAGTATCCATTTCAACCCTCATCATGCATTATCTAAATCAATTCCACACCTTTGGGAAAAATGTTATTGAGTGAGATTAAGGACTATTTTTTTATCCTTTCGAGTTTTCCTTTGTGTCTGAGTCCTTCATGAAAGTTATAGGTCTACTTCTTAGCTTTCCAACCCATCCTCTTGTGTCCAATTTGGATATATATAGTTCAACTTATGGCTGAAAAACCCAAACTGACTCTGTTATGACGGGCTACATGCATCACTGAATTGAGTGCCCATTTTGACCACTATAATGATAAGATTATATTCTGAGTTCTTCATGAGAGTTGTTTCCCTGTGTCTTGAGACTTCTCTGGTTTTGGATTGGTTTGATTTGAGTGTCTGGATAAGTAGGAATTGGATAAACATTGGAATTAGTGCTGCTGAATCAGGTCTGGACTATTGGTCTGTGTTCCTAGCCTTTTTTCACCATATTACAGATTGATCTGGGCTGTTGTCCCTTGATAACATTTGTAGAATTTTGTCTTAGCTTTCTAATGAATCAAACTTCACTTAATTTGGAAATCTATAACTCAAGTTATGTCCTAAAAACCCAGAAAAGGTCAAGGTGATATTAATGCTGGAAATTTTCTATGTCCTAAATCAAAGGGTTATTTGGATAAAAGTATGTATAAATCATGTGTGATGAAGTGCTCTTGATTATTTGTATGTTTTAGAATTTATTTGACAAAAATAAAACATAAGTGTGAGAAGGGTTGTTGTGGATATCATTAAATGGATATAAATTGGAAAGGTGTGGAATTGATTTAGATAATGCATGATGAGGGTTGAAATGGATACTTTTGTGCATAAGAGTTATGTTAGCATGCGTGATTGGAGAAGGAAATTCCTCCCCTTGGTACCACCTTAGTGTAGTAAAGCTTACATAATTATTATATATATGACATAAGTATGATTATTTGATAACTTTTATATGTTTAGAGTTTTAACAAAGAAATGGGTATTTAAGGTGTAAGTGCTTTGTATATATATACTATCTTAAAAAGAATGTGGTAATTTGTGTAAGTTGTAAGTTGAGAAATTTTGAAGTGATGGGTATTAAGTAATGAAGTGTTTTTGATTAAGAATTATTGCTTTTGTGCAAGAATGATTTTGATTTGGGCTCTACTATGCATGATTGAAACGTGGTATGATGAGATTGATTTTGTTATTGTGAAGCTATGATCATATGCTAGGGTTATCAGCCCTTATAAATAGGCGGACGCGCTTATTTGTGTGATGGGGGTGGTGCTTTCATAGGCCACGGTGGTGCTTTCATAGGCCACGATTGTGTGATGGGGGTGGTGCTTTCATAGGCCACGAGCATGTGATGGGGGTGGCGCTAACATAGGCCACGATCAAATCTGCTTATGTTCATTCTGCATGAGTATGAGCCTTAACGAAAAATAACATTTTATTGTTGCTATAAACGAATGAAGACATAGTTGTATTTATAATCGTCTTATTGTTTTCAAAGTAGTTGAATTAAACGAATGAGATCATATTATTTTAGTAAACTTTACTTTGGAAATTAATGATTATGTTATCAAATGAATTTTCAAAGCATGATATTCCGGTACAAGGTTTTAAAAATAAATAGTATATGTATTGGTATAATAAATGTGCAAGTAATGAATTTATGAGTTGAAAGAATTAAATTCTTCATGTTGTTAATTCATAGTTTATTTGATATTTCTTTTGCTATAAATGTAAATGCATGTTAATATTTGAGATTTTATGATTATAAATGATTTTACGAAATTTGTGTTTTAAGTAAGTTGCCATCGCAATTTTGGTAAGTATGTGAATTATGAGCACCACTGAGTTTTATACTCAGCGCGTCGATTTTTATCACGCGTAGGTTGAAGATGTGGATGCTACTTGAAGAGTAGAAGCATCTTATCAAAGCAGAAGTCACTAATTTGGTAGTAGTCGATTGAGATTTATGTACTTAAGAATTATGGCATGTATAATTATTACATTTTTTGGAGATTATGTTATTTGAATTATATGTAATAATAAATTATTTTGGTTTATATATTTGGAGATAAGCATAGGATTTATTAAATGAGTGAATATGAAATATTTTAAGTCAGTTGATATGATTACTTCATTAAGACTTGATATCTATAATGAATGCAAGTAATTGATGAATCGAAAATACTATTGAGGATTTATTTAGTTATGAAAACATAAAAGTGTTGTTGTGTTATAATAATTATTTGTAGATGTTGGACATTTGGAGTTTCATTGGGAGTATTTTGTATTCACATGTTTGGCGAGCTCAGTTTTTAAAGGGATATTCTTACAGTATTTTTGTAGGATTGTTCCCAATGTATATATATTAAAAAAAAAAAAAAGATAAGAAAATGAAATGACATTTGTATTATAAAAAAAAAATAATATACTCATGAAACTTGTGAATACCCAATTACTTCTAATGTAAAATTTTAGTTTTATGATTTATATGTTAAGTTAAGACGGTGTCTCCGGCACCGAATGTGGCATCCGCCGTCGAGTCTCTCGGGATTGGGTGGCGGGTGTTACATTTAGATACCTCAAAGCGGACAATACTTAAGTAAGGCAGGGCCTACCAGGTGGACCACTGAATTGCTTAGGCGCCTCTTGGAGGTCACTCTGGGGATACTCTCCATAGAGGACAAAGCCGTGAGAGGTCACTCTGGGGATACCTCAAAGCGGACAATACTTAAGTAAGGCAGGGCCTACCAGGTGGACCACTGAATTGCTTAGGCGCCTTTTGGGGTGGGTTGAAAAGCCTGGCCCAAGGGACAAAACCGTGCGGGCCTGCGTGGCCCAAAGCGGACAATACCTACCAAGGTGGGCTGACCATGACATCCTCCCTAGTACAATTAGTAGGGAACATGTTCTTCCAAAAGATTAGAAGTTGTTGAACTGTCTTGTCCTTTCTGAAGATGGTTCTAGTCTACAGGACACTCTGAGGAGCTCCAATAGGCAAACCAAAAGGTGACAATTGTTGCAAGGTAGGAGAGACAGTAGTGTTGTTACCTAGAAATTTGTTGAGTAGGGAAACATGGAAGACAGGGTGGATTTGAGCATCCTTAAGCAACTGGAGTCTGTAAGCAGCTCCCCCAATTTTCTCCCAGACTTGAAAAGGGCCATAAAGCTTTACTAAAATTTTGAGATTTTCTTTAAAGCAACAATGTCTTATCTATAAGGCTGTAATTTCAAATACACCCAATCACTAATAAAAAACTATCTCTCTATTCTATGAGAGTCAGCAAATTGCTTCGTGTGATTTTGAGCAAAAGCAAGAGCTTCTTTTAAAAAAGTAGAAAGTTGTTGCATCATTAAAAGGAAGTCCTCCACAGAAGCTATAGTAGTAAAACCAAGAACTAAGTGTGGAAGCAAGGGAGCATTGTAACCATAAAGAGCTCTAAAGGAAGACATTTTGATAATCGAATGATAGGATGGGTTATACCACCACTCAGCAAAACCTAGCCACTAAGACCAAGCATGAGGTTTTAGCTATTGTCATGCATCTCAAGTATGTTTCAACACACCTATTCAATCTGTCCATCAATTTGAGGGTGATAGGCAGAACTGAAATGAAGTTTTGTGCCCAATGAATGAAAAGGCTCCTTCCAAAAGAGGCTAGTAAAAGCTTTATCCCTATCAAAAACAATTGTTTGGGGTAACCCACGCAATTTGAAAATATTTTCCAAAATAAGGTATCCATTTGGAAGCAATATAAAGATGTGACAAAGCAATAAAATGACCATATCTAGTGAATCGATCCACCACCACTAAAATCATTATCTTAGAATGGGACCTAGGTAGCCCCTCAATAAAATCCATGGAAACACGGGTCCAAGCCTGATTAGGAATCAGTAAGGGCTGTAACAATCCAAGGGAAGGAACTGTTTCAGTCTTACACCTTTGGCACACATCACAAGAAACAATCCAATCAGTCACAGATTTCACATGATTAGGCTAATAAAAATATTGCTTAAGTTTGTGTGTGGTATCCTTCACCTAGAATGCCCCCAATAGGAGAATCATGAAATGATTGAAAGAGAGAAAACCTTAAATTCTGAAAATCCCTAACATAGATTTTGTTTTTGTAAAGTAAAATACCATCAGAATATTCAAAAGGAGATTTAGCCTAAGGGAAAACAGATAAAAGAGCAATTATTCCTTTGGCAAGATCATCAGAGGCATACTATCAGTCACCTCTTTAACAACACAGATGGACAAAAGATAAAGCAATAAATTATGAGTTTAAGGAATCAGTCACAAGGGAAGGTAAAGCATAGCGTGGAAGTGCATCTGCTACCCTATTTTCAACACCCTTTTATAGAGAATGGTGTAACTTAAACCTAATAAAGTAGTGATTCCCTACTGTTGCACATAACTGTGCAATCATTGTTGCCAAAGATGTGTCAAACTAGAATGGTCAGTTTGAATCACAAATGGGGCATGGTCGAGATAGTGTCTCCACTGTTTAACTGCCATGATCACAACTAATAACTCCTTTTCATAAATAGATAAGCCAATATGTTTGGGACTCAATGGTTTGATAAGGAAAGTAAGTGGCCTATGGTTCTGCATTAAACTTACCCCTAATCCCAATTGGCTAGCATCAGTTTTAATGGTAAATGGTTGGGAAAAATTAGGAAGAGGAAGTTAGGGTGGGTTGGAGAGGGTTGATTTGAGTTTAAGGAATATAAGCTCATCTTCAGTTGACCATAAGAAAGCATCCTTCTTGAGTAGATTAGTCAATGGTTTACTAAAAATGTCATATGCATTAATGAATTTGCTAGAGTACTGTATTAAGCCTAAAAATCCTCTAAGAGATTTCAATGTTTTGGTTTTTGGCCAATTCAACATAGCTTCAATTTTCCTAGGATCAATGGCTACCCCTTGGTCACTAATAATGTGGCCTAAGTATTAAACTGAGTTTGCGGTAAAGAAACATTTGGACTGATTAGCATAAAGCTTATTGGCCCTAAAGACATAAAAAACAATCTTTAGGTGATCTAAATGTAACTCCAAGGCAGGACTATAAACTAAAATATCATCAAAGAAAACTAAAAAAAAATTTCGAAGGTGAGGAGCAAAAATAGAATTCATTAATGATTGGAAAGTGGCAGGGGCATTATGAGGCCAAAAGGCATGACTTTGGACTCAAAATGCCTATGATCAGTCCTAAAAGTTGTTTTATGGATATCATTTTCACATATCCTAACTTGAGGGTAACCAACCTTTAAATCTATCCTAGAAAAGTATTTGTCTTTGGACAATTCAACAAGGAGGTCATCTATGATAGGAATTGGGTATTTATCTATGGCAGCCCAGGCCTAGCAAGTTATGTCCGCCTTGGGCCAAACCCACTCAGGCCTGCTTGGTTTTACTTTTCAGCTAGAACCACCTCATAGCTCAAAAGGCCTCTTGCTAGTCAGAAGGTTCCCCATTCTTATGTATTTCACTTACAACTTGTGCTTAGCCGATGTGGGATTCGCCTAAGGTGTTGCATCCACCCCCTTTAAGGACTCAGCGTCCTCGCTGAGGATTGCCCCACCATCAGCCAGAAGGACAAGGGTTGGCTCCGATACCACTAAACGTAACACCCATCGTATAGTCTCAGAGGATTAGGCAACAGATGCCATATTCATTCGGTGCTGGAGGCACCATTCTAAGATACAGATTCAAATCCTATATGCTAAAGATATGGGTAAATTTTTTGTCTGTGGTAGCCCATGCCTAGCAAGATATTGTTCACTTTGGGCTGAACTCAAAAAGCCTTATAGCCCAAAAGGCCTCTTACCAGTCTTAGGCTTGCCCATTCTTATGTATTTCACTTACACCTTTTGCTTAGCCGATGTGGGATTCGCTTAGGGTGTCGCATCCACCCCCCTTAGGGACTCATCGTCCTCACTGAGGTTTACCCCACCATCAGCCAAAGGGACAAGGCTTGGCTCTAATAACAAGTCTATGGCAGTCCAAGCATTGCAAGATATTATCCGCTTTGGGCCGAACCCACTCAAGCCCGCACGATTTTGTTCTTGGACTAGAATAACTTGATAGCCTAAAAGGTCACTTGCTATTCTAAGGCTTGCCCATTCTTATGTATTTCACTTGCACCTTATGCTTAGCCGATGTGGGATTCACCTAGGGTGTAGCATCAAGTATGTGACAGCCCATGCCTAACAAGAGGTGTCGTAGCCACCGCACCTTAGGGACTCAATGTCCAATGTCCTTGCTGAGGTTTGCCCCACCATCAGCTAGAGGGACAAGGTTTGGCTCTAATACCAAGTCTGTGGCAGCCCCAACCTAGCAAGATATTGTCCATTTTATGCCAAACCCACTCAGGCTCGCACAATTTTGTTCTTGGGCTAGAACCACCTGATAGCCCAAAAGGCCTCTTGCTAGTCTAAGGCTTGCCCATTCTTATGATGGTGGGCAAACCTCAGCGAGGATGCTGAGTCCCTAAGGGAGTGTGAATGCGACACCCTAAGTGAATCCCACATCGGCTAAGCATAAAGTGTAAGTGAAATACATAAGAATGGGCAAGCCTTAAACTAGCAAGAGGCCTTTTGGGTATGAGGTGGTTTTAGCCCAAGAACAAAACTGTGTGAACCTATATGAATTCGGTCCAAAGCATACAATATCTTACTAGGCATGGGCTGCCACGGACTAAAAATTTACCCATATGTTTAGCATATAGGATTTGAATTTGTATCTTAAACAACACCAAATGTGACATCTATTGCCTAATCCTCCAAGACCCTAGGTGTTACATTATCCTTTACTCTGACATCATTTAACTACCTGTAATCAACATATAGCCTTCAAGAGTTGTCTTTCTTTTTACTAGAAGGACAAGAGAGACAAATGGGCTATGGCTAGGCTGAATTGTGTTAGATAGAAGCATTTTCTAAATTTGTCTTTTGATTTCTGTTTTTTAAATGGTGTTGTGCCTATGTGGTCTAAGGTTAACAGGTTTGGCATTAGGGTGGAGGGTAATGGAGTGCTCATGGGACCTAAAGGGTCGTATGGTGTGAGGTTCTTGGAAGATATCTTGGTAGGAGAGACGTAAATGTTGGATTGGATGGGATGGAGAAGAAGGTGCTACTATTTCTATAAGGAATTGAACCTGAACAGAGAAGAAATGGGCAATGCTAGTGCATTTCCTTTCAAAAAATCTTTGAATGGACTTACATGAAATGAAATTGAAAGAAGAAGCTTCAGAAATACCTAAGAGCACTAATGGATTACCATCCTTTTGCATTGTAAGGGAAGGAGTAAGGAAATCTAGGCATGGCCACCGGTTCGATTTGAGCCGGAACCAAACCAAACTGTAGATGAACTCGAATCGGACCGGAACTGGCGGTTCAAAATTTTAAATCGGAACCGGCAGTTCAAGGACCGGTTAAGGTTCATATGAATGTTAAAATATGAATCGGAATCGGTGGTTCCGGTCCAGTTCAAACCAAAAATTTTCTATTTTTATTTTCAAAATGATAATCACTTAGCCTATTTTATACATCTCTAAAAGTCTCAGTGATATATACTACATGATATACTTTACTTAAGATTTTTTTTTTTTAAATACACTTTACTTTAAAAGTTAAAAATCTAAAAAGTAAAATGGTAAAAAAAAGAGAGAAATATTTAGTCTAAACTTATATTATTTTTAACCCTTTTTTTACCCTTTTAAATTGTTTGCTAAGTTTAAAATTACATTCTTTTGAAGCATTTTTCAAATTTTCTTATAATTTATTTAATTAATAACATTTAAATAAAATAAAGTGATAATTTATTTGATTATTTTGTAAAATTAATTAATTTTATTCCTATATGAGGATAAGCATTCTAAAATTTATTTAAAATAAAATTTACCAATATTTTTTTAAACTCATATTAATATGTAGGAAAGATGTAACATTAAAACTGATTTTTTAAATATATATATATATATCGCTGAAAACCGTGAACGGAACCATCGGTTCATCGGAACCGTGCCGGAACCGACTGAAACCGAACCAGAACTGGCGGTTCAAGGCCAATTCAGGTTTAACATTTTAAAAAATTTGAACCATCGGTTCCGGGAACCAGAACCGGCGGTTCAATGAACCGACCATGCCTAAGGAAATTAAAAAGGCTCTGGGTTAAATTGCTTTAACCAATTAACTCTAAGAACCATATAATACTCCAGTAATTGAAGAACTCTAAGCATATACTTAAAGCAAGTGTTCTACATCTCCCATTCTAAGTTAGAGCACTTTGTTTTACTAATTAATGTTTCACCATTTGCCACTTTGACTTTAACAAGGAATGTCTTATCTACCTTAAGACGGTTGGCTCGTGTGAATTTCCAATCTATGAAGCTATGTGTACTACCACTATCTATTAGGATTATTATAGGTTGTCCCTTTAGTTTACCTTTAATCTAAGAGTGTTAGGTGACACACTACCCTCCAAGACGCTAAAAGAAATAGTGTTATCCCCAATTGGTTCCTCTATACCCTTTCCCCCCACCATTGAACTGTCTAACTCAATATCAGAAGTTTCCATGGTCAACGAATGCTTTGACTTACACACATGGCCTGGAAATATCTATCCCTACATTTAAAATAGGGTTTAGGCTAGTGAACTTTTTCAATGGGTTTAGGAGAAACTATCTCAGTTGATTTAGTTTATGGTAAAGTAGTTTAAGGAATTATGGGGGTAGGGTTAGGTTTGGAAGGGTATGACTTATAAGGGTAACTATAAGACTTGAACATAGCCTCAATGGATTGTTTCTGCAACTTAGCCTGTTTTAGAAGCTTATATTGAGGAATTAGGGTAAAGAAGCTTCAGTATAGGCCTGAGTTGTTCATTAAGTCCACTAACAAAGCTGGATATAAACTAAGCCTCAAAAAAGGCCAGGATTTTGCTTTTGCATAAGTGATTTCAGATATTCAAAATGTTCCTGATAGACAGAAATAGTACTATTTATTTCAGGTTGTTAAATTCCTCAATAATGTCCATGGGTGTCAATTCCCTAAATCTAGCACATAGCTAATGAACGACCCATCCTTGGAACCAAGAGTTGGGAACATCACAAAAAAAAAAAAAAAGACTAGCCAATTCCAGCATTTTTGGCTCTTGAATCCCATACATTAAAGACTTACAACCAGCCCCTAGGGTTAGAGCCATCAAAAATAGGAAGATTCATTTTTAGATTTAAAGTACTATTTCAAGGGTTTCTCTAGGTAACATTAGTCATATTAGTGACACTTTTCCTGGGGGAATGCATAGTAGGGATTAGAATGGAGTGACCCCCAATTTCCATATTAAAGGTGGGGTTAGAGAATTTATTCCTAGAGGCATTAGGCTTTTGGGGAATGGATCTTGTCCTCAAACTAGGGTTTGGTGTTTACCCATAAGTGATGTGAGTTGTAAATCCCAAGCTAGTACCTAGGGTTAGAAATAGAATTAAAAATTTGATTAGGGTTGGGAGGGATGGGTGAAGACCCATTACCCGTAATCCAAGAGAAAGGGTTATTAGGGATTGAAGTTTCCCCCATTTCCCTATTCCTAGGAGTACCCAGAAGCCCACGCTTTCCATCCATGCCCTTAGGCACATCCACTTCAACCAAAGGAGGTACATAAGACTTACCTTTGTTTGCTGTTTTGAAGAACTCAGTGAGTTTTCCTTTTTTTTTTTTTTTTTTTTTTTGAGAAAGATTATCAAGGCCCTTCAATTGATTAGAGTGAATGGAGTCTACCAGCGCTTGAGTTCCAACAGCTCATTTTCAGTATTAGTAGTGCTTTTATTCACCGTCTCCTCCAATTTGAGGATGTGCTTGCTTAAATCTTCGATTGGTTTCTCATGCTCCCCTAATCGCTCTTCTAGGGTTTATTATCGAACGACGTGAGACATCGTGGATTTTTTTGATAGTTGCACAAACAAAGAGATGAGAGGCAAATCAACATTGATTGGCTCTGATACCAGATTGTTGGGCTCTAGTGGGAGAGAACCTAACATGAAGGGGATTGAGAGATTAGGGTTATCTTCATCAAGAAGAAGGAGAAAAGGGGAAAGAGAGAGAGAAGAAATTTACTGAATAATACTTCATTAATTTTGATTTTGCCCTAATACAATATATTTATATAGCTGATGTGTAAGACACATCATCTACTAATGCCAACTAGGCCGCCAGCTACTCATAAGTAATAATTACATTAAGAATAGAAAGGCAATATATAAATAGCAATTAAGTCCTAACTAACAGTTAAGCACCTAAAATATAGACTGCATACAAGTATATCCCTAACAGTTACCGAATACTATAAAAAAATAGCTTTTAATCATTTGACCTAAAAGTTACTTAAAAAGTTATTGTGGAACTTAGCCTAAGTCTATTTAATTGGTTGAGTGTAGCTAATAATTGGTATATGAACGATAGTTTACTATAATAGCTTATGGTTTTTATTAGTTAATCAATGTAGATTATTAGGTAAAATTTTTTAGGTATTTGCTTTAAATAACGATATTTTCAGTAAACATTTTCATATAGGCAAAATTACGCTCAATTCCACTCCAAAAATTGAAAATTCATTCCTCTTATTGCTTATGACTACTTCTACTACAATTTGGTTGTTCATCAACAATTCAAATGTCTTTAGCTCAAGTAATTAAATGCAATAATGAAGCAAAAAAGAAAAGGTAAATGTAATAGAAGAGCACATCTTAGGCTAAAGAAAAATCATCTCGATAAGTTTTAAGGCGAAATGCATAAATATACTCATGTACTTTATGGAAAAAACTTTGTGGCATCCTAAACTTTGCGAGTGATCTATCATGGTTCTAAAGTTATGAATTTTACTAATATTGTATTCCTCTTTATATTAGTAATAACATTTTCTTTTTGGTATTTTTGACATTTATGTGCATGATATTCAGTTAATATATAATTAGTATAATCTTTGTAACAATAATTTTCACATTTTGAACTATCTAATAAGTGTTTTATTGATCTAATTTTAGAAGTTTGAGCATTCAATCGAACAATTTTTATAAGTTGAAGTATTTAATTGGTACAATTTTATAAATTAAGGTGTTCACTAAGTTAAAGTAAAAGTTGAGGATGCCACAAGATTTTTTTTGTGAAGTATAAGGATGAACTTATGCATTGGGCCTAAGTTTTAACAACAAGAAGTTAGTGAGAATATGGTAATTATTAGAACGAATATTTTATAACTCAAATTAAAGATTTCAATATTTTAATTGTAATTTTAATTAATAAGATTTATAAATCCCTTCTGGTATCAAAGCCTAATCTTTATACGTGTAGGAGTAAGGTTATTAATTATTTCCAGATTAATTATTAGGAATAAGATATAGAAATCTACCAATTAAGCCATTAGTAGTTGTGATTACAAAGCTATTGGATTATTGTTGGTCAGCCGATATAAGCGTTGGTCAGCCGTGTGATAAGTGGTCCCACAAAGGTGGTCCCAGTAATCAATAGTCTTTAGTTACGATCATTAATTGGCAAAATGAGTAAATTATTAAATCTTCTTTCTAATATAAGTCTTTGAACATTAATGACCCTAGTTCTAGCCTTAGTGATCTGAATACCCCAGAGATGAATATTGCTCATGTGGAAATCAGCTTTATAATTGGTTTATCCCAAAACATGATGTTAATACTATTTACAAAATTGATTCATTTGATTTTCTTTCTGATTATTCAATTAAACAAATCGAACAATATGTTCCATTAAGCCATATGCATGAAAATATTCAATTATTTTCTCCTCAAGCTATTTTGAAGCACAAAGAAAAATACAAATTTTTGCATATAGGTATGGTTCAAGTTGCAATTAAACCTTTATTTCGAGTTGGTTTAGATATTCCTGTTTTTGCATGTTTACAAGATGCAAGACATTTGAATTTTTCAAATTCTCTTTTAGCTATGATTGAATCTAATTTAGCTAATGGATCTATCTATTTTAGTTTTTATCCAAATTTTTCTTTGTCTCTTTATGATCCAAATATTCTAGATGCTTTAACTTTAACCATTAAATCTAAAAATATTTTTTTCAAATAATACTGGGTCTATAGTAGTTGTATATAAAATTATTATAAAGCTATGATAACTACCCTAGATCCTAGATCTAAACATACTTTAACTAGGAATGAAACAACTATTTTTGAAGCTAATACCCGACATAGAAAAGTACATGGTCCTAAAAGGTTAAAATGGCACGAATTAACCCAAGGAAATTCATGAGATCTCTAAGAAATTAATCATCTAGTATCTGTTGAAAATATTTCTACTTCCTCTAGTATTGTAGAAGATACTGACGGAAGTATTCATGTTCAATTCCTTCCTTTAGAAAATCCTTCTAGACAAGTATTTAGTTGGGAAAACACTAGATTATTTACATATACCCGGACACAAAAAATTCAATTACAAAGTGTAGATTTTAATAGATCTATACCTAGACCCATATATCAAGAGGTAGAATAACCAGTTAACTCTTTACCTTCCTCTCCTATAAGATCTTTATTTCCTACAAGATCCACTATGGAACATATATCTCAATTAAATGTTATTAGTGAAAATGAATTTTCAATTAATAAAGAATTTCTTAGGAAAAAAATGACTAGTGATTATAATTTGAATAAGTATCATTGTTTTTTGAAAATTATTCAAAAGAAAAAAGAGATCAAATTGGAGAATTATATTATGGTTACACGAATCAATATAATGTTAATATTCCTTTCTTTCAATGGTTTTCTATTTATTCTATTGAGAACAGTATAGAATACCCTTTTCAAGAAGTCTTAGCCAATCAAAAGGTAACTAAAGAATGGATAACTACATCTAATGATGTTGTTACATCCGTTCATCCTCCTCTAGAAGAAATTAAATTTGGTCATCAACATCAGATAGTTATAGGTTCATTTTTTAAGATGATAAATACAGTAGACGATGATAAGAAAAATCTTACATTAATGGATATTTAAAATGTTCAATTTCAAAACAATTACACGAACCAAATACTCAACACAATAGCATCACAATTAAATAGATTAGAAATTCAAACTCCAGTATCTTATACTTCTCGTTCAAAGACCTTACCAATTACTAAACCAGAAATTCCAATATTTAAGCCCCATGAAATACCTGCCGAACAAATAGTTAAGTTAGACAAAATAGAAGACATGTTAGAAAAGATACAAAATAGGTTAAATTATTTAAATATTTCCTCTTCTTCTAGCATTAAGGTATTCAGTAAAGACGGACAATTTAAAGAAGAAGAAGAAGAATCTAATACAGATATTAGTCAATTAAAAGAACAATTTAGTGAAAAAAATTTTCAAAAGATTTATAATGCACCATTATCCAAAACTAGAACTTTTTACCCTAGGCCGACACCTCCAGATATACAATATGAAGATAGATCTGCCATGACTCAGGCTAAATATGATGCAGAATCAATTAATCAATGTAATATAGATGGATTATCAGAATACCAAATAATAAATATGTTACAAGAATTGATTTTGGCCTCATCAGCTCATAAGTATAAAGGTAACACCGATCCAACTGTAGCTCATATATTAATCTCAGGATTTACTAGTCAATTAAAAGGATGGTGGGATAACTATCTTTCTTTAGAAGAAAGACAGAAAATATTAAATGCTACTAAAACTATAGTTAAACAAGAAGGTCAACAACAAATACATACAACTGTACAAGATTTGCCTAAAGTTGCAAGATTTTAGATGGTATAAGGATATATTTCTTATAAAAGTATTTACTAGGCAAGATTGTAGTCATGCCTTTTGGAAAGAAAGATTTGTTGGTGGATTATTTAAGTTATTTGTTGAAAACGTACGCTCGAGAAGATACGATTAATTTATATCTTATGATACCCTCACATATGGAGAAATTCTTAATCATATTAATAATGAAGGTTTAGCTTTATGTATATATCTTATGTTAAAAGCAAAAATGAAGAATGAGTTCCATCAAATTAGAAAAGAATTAGGAAGCTTCTGTAGTCAGTAGGGACATGAAAGGTTACATCCTCCTTCTGCTAGAAATAAGAGAAAACATATGAAAAATCTCTATAGAAGACCTTTTAGAACTAAAACTTTTCGAGATAAAACCCTTAAGGATAACAAACCCCCTCAGATAGCTAAGAAGAATACAGTTAAAAGAAAAGGTAAAAGACAAACAGTGTGTTACAAGTGTGAAAAAGTAGGATACTATAAGTCGTAGTAAGATGAGAGAAAAAATAAATAATCTGGATATATCGGATAAGTTAAAACAGCAAATGATGAGTTTGCTTTTCACCGATACAAATACAAATTTAAAAATAAATGATAACCCTGAAGATTTATATAAAATAGAATCTAGTTATTCAGAAGATAGTTCAAGTGATATAAATAACTGTGAATGCAATGGTCCTTGTATTTGTAAGATAAATAGTATAAATGTAATTACTAGAGAAAAAGATTTTCTTTTAGATTGTATAAATAAGATTGAAGATAAGGGCGTTAAAAAGCAATATTTGTTAAAATTAAAAGATGTGATATCGCATAAAGACGAAAAATAATATGAGCCGTATGAGTTAAAAGAAATATATAATAGGTTCAATAGTAATAAAGAAAAGCTTTTCCCTTCTTTAGCCGACCTACAAGGAGAAATTAAAATAGTTAAAAGAGAAAAAGAAGAATTAAAGTAAGAACATAATAAAATTAAATGGGCTTTATTAAGTAGCAATTTATATTTACTAAAATAAATAATTGAAATAACAAAATAGTATTACAATATTTAAATACAAAAATTAAGGGTTCTTATGCAGGCGTAAATATTATATATGAGTAAATGAGCTATTTGAAAATAAATCGAGATTGCGGCGGAGGCCTGAAAGAAATGCAAAGCCAACGTTATAAGACATCATTCAATTACAAGTTAATAAAATTATAAATGTTCAAGCAGAACTCTCAGAAAATAAGAAAATTAATAATTTAGCTGAAACATTACCTTATGATGAGTTTTTAATGTAATATTTAGAGTAAGCTTTCAGAAATTGGTAGTTTTAGTTAAAATAGTAATTAATAATGATTTTCATTTAACTACGACTGCATTAGTTGACTCTGATGCATATCAAAATTGTTTGCAAGAAGGATTCCAACTATATATTATGAAAAAACTAAAGAAAGGCTAAACATAGCGCTGATCGTAGTAAATTAAGAGTAGAATATAAATTAACAAAATCAAAAATATGTGCTGACGGTTTTTGTTTTAAAACGCCCTTAGTTTTAGTTAAAAACCTTACTATAGGAGTAATACTAGGAACAACCTTTTTAGCTACTATCTTTCCCTTTAAAGTAGATAATGAAGGATTAAAAATAAATATCTTAAATAATCAAATATGTTTTCAATTTATGCAAACAATTAAACAAAAGGATTTAAGTGCTATACAAGATATTTCTATATATAAAGAAATAAATCTTATTGAACAAAAATAAAAACATATTAGTTATTTGAAACAAGAGATTAATAACATTAGGATTGAAAATTAATTACAATAAACTCACATACAATAAAAAATTAAAGATTTCTGAAGAAATTTTAAATAAAGAAGTATGTTCAAATATTTCGAATGTCTTTTGGTCTAGAAAACAACATCTAGTTCATTTACCTTATATAAGAAATTTTGATGAGAAAAATATTCCAAGTAGATCTAGAGCTATACATATGAATAACAATTACAAGAATATTGCTAGAAAAAGATAAATGATTTATTAGATAAAGGATTTATTAGAAAATCTAAGTCTCCTTAGAGCTATTCAGCTTTTTATGTCCAGAATACGATAGAAATAGAAAGAGGAGCACTCAGGTTAGTTATTAATTACAAACCTTTAAATAAAGTATTACAATGGATTAGGTATCATATACCAAATAAAAGAGTTTTGTTAAAAAGATTACATAGTACAAATATATTTTCTAAATTTGATATGAAATCAAATTTTTGGCAAAGACAAATACATGAATCTGACAAATACAAGACCGGCTTTAATGTTCCCTTTGGTCACTATTAGTGGAATGCTATGCTATTTGGTTTGAAAAATGCCCTTTCTGAATTTTAAAATATTATGAATGACATTTTTAACTATTATCAAGAGTTTTCAATAGTTGCTATGCTTATTTATTCAAATAATATTGTTCAACACTTTTCTCATCTAAAAAAGTTTTATAATATAGTTAAGCAAAACGGTTTAGTTGTTTCTTTTCCAAAAGTTAAACTATTTTAAACTAAAATAAAATTTTTAGGACATGACATTTTTCAAGGTACTATTAAACTAATTGACAAATCAATTAATGTTACTAAAAAGTTTCCATATGAAATTACTGATAAAAATCAATTACAAAGATTTTTGGGATGTCTGAACTATGTTGCTGATTTCATGAAAGATATCTGAATCTTATGTCAACCACTATTCAATAGGTTAAAGAAAAACTCTTCTCACTGGTCTGAAAAACATACCCAGTTAGTTAAAGCCATAAAATCTAAAGTTAAGAGCCTTCATTGTCTTTCTATGCCAAATTCCAATTCATTTCTTATGTTAGAAACTGACGCCTCAGATATAGGCTATAGAGGTATTCTCAAACAAAAAGTACCAGATCAGTCTTTTGAATCCTTAGTTAGGTACCATTCCGGAGCATGGAATGATACACAAAAAAATTATTCAACTATTAAAAAAGAATTACTTTCAATAGTTTTATGTATTACAAAGTTTGAAGATGATTTAATTAACAAAAAATTTCTTTTACGAATTGACTGCTCAACAGCCAAAAATATTTTGGAAAAGGATGTTAAACTTATTGTTTCAAAGCAAATTTTCACAAGATGACAAACCATTTGATCGTGTTACAAGTTGAAGCCATTAAAGGTACTTCTAACTCTTTCCTTGATTTTCTTACCCGCGAATTTTTGCAGAAAAAGATAAAAACAAATAAGTTTTTCCTTTTATCTTAAGAATTTATTAAGCAAAACTTAATGGGTACTCCCATTAAAAATAAAATTATAAGAGAAATCTATGGAAAAAAGAGTGTAAGTATTTCTTGTCAATTACTTGGCCCTTCAACATCTCAATTACCAATACCAGCTTTTACTTCAACTACTTTTGTTGCAAATAGACCAACCAATTACCAAGACGTCCTTACCGGTGCATCATTATCATCCACAATTAATTATCCTTATGTTAATAAGGATATAGAAATACCAATTACCCACATCGAAAAGGAATATACTAAATGTTCAAATTTTTTAGAAGTCACTCAAAAGTTATTTCCTTCTAATTTCCATTTTGTTCCCGAGTCACTTTCAAAAAATAAAAAGTTTTATGAGTTTATATTAATTGATACAGATTCTATAAGTCTGGAACATATACATGATCCAGAAGATGTTAAAAGGGTTTTGTGTTCAAAAGTTCAAATAAAAGAGTTTTTCTCTTTCTCTGATTGGAATTAGAATCTATACACTAAAAGAAAATTTAGTGAAAACTTTGTATCAAGTTTTTTCAACTATGAGGATTATAAAAAAGCTTGATATAATGCGCTT
The DNA here is from genome assembly GCF_041381405.1 of Jatropha curcas. Classification (NCBI taxonomy): domain Eukaryota; kingdom Viridiplantae; phylum Streptophyta; class Magnoliopsida; order Malpighiales; family Euphorbiaceae; genus Jatropha; species Jatropha curcas. Next base: position 12,572,683 of record NC_143161.1, read on the forward strand.
TATTTAAGAAATCATAATCATTTGTGGTTCATGATGATTGAACGAGGTTCAATTACAGAATTTCCTTATCGGTTTCAAGAATGGTTCATGTATTTCGAATGTTCAATCAAAACTTTTCCTACAAAGATACTACAAGGCTTTGAGCTCTATGATAAACAATTAACCAATTTCGGTCAAGATAAACTACTCTCATTCGTAGCTACTTTTGGGATTCCATGGATCTTATCCTGGAATTATCAAATCAAACAAGTTTAACCACTACCCTTTCCTCCTATGCTAGTCAGAATTTTCAGAACAAATGGTGGAAAGATTACAACTGGACCCAAGCATATGTTCAAGCCGTTTCAAAGATATTTCAGTTCAAAGAGACATCTATCTTTGGCGAAAAATCCAAAGAATCTAGATTTCTTAACAGATAAGAGCAAGTAGCAGGCTGCCCTTGCCACTACCAGTTCAATTGAAGAGTTCAAGAAGACACTACAAGATATAAATAGTCAAATATCGCAAGAAGACAAAGATGATAATAAAACCACTTCTAGCTACTCACCACTCCATGAAGACCATTGTTATGATATAAATCAGATATATTGAAGTCTATCCAATTCAAATATCAGATATGTTCAAGTAAAATTGCTTGTCTTATCAGGCTCTTTCTGTCACTTTATAAATATGTAAAGTTGTTTGTTTGTATTTGTTCCTTCCAACTTTTGTCTGTTTAGGCTTATTCAACTTTTGTCTGTATTAGGCCCTAACCTGTTTGTTTGTTTTAGGCCTATCCATCTTTTGTTGATAAGGTTTATCCTATTAGATGATAGCTATCCAGACTTTAAATCAAATGAAGTCCATAGTCTTCTATAAATAGCTAAGTATGCTATGAGAAAAACAGAAATTTTTAGAAGAAGCGTATTTGTGCTATCTCTACCCCTGCTCTTTCAAAAGCTCTATACTCTCTTTTTCTTGTAAGTAATAAAACTTTCTTTTGTAAAATTATCGTTTTATATCTATTTTGATTTAAATTACTTTGATTAAATTATTATTTTGCTTTAGTTAATTGATATGATTATTCATACTTATATGTATCATATTACTTTGCCCAGACACTACTCTCCTTTTAATTTCAGTTTAACAATTACTATTATTCCACAATAAAAACTGCGCATTCATCTCTTCCTCCGTGCTTCACACTTCCAAATAGTCAGTTATAATTATCTATTTTAAAAAACAATAGTTATAATTATCAATATTATTTCAATATTTTAATTATAATTATCAGCTTTGTTCTCTGCCACAGTGAATTTTGCAGTGGGCGCCTTTCGAAAGCGAATGCTTGCATGTGCCGTATAGTTTCAGACAGCGCTGCTACTGTTAGTACTTATACATGTGTGTCATACGAAAGTTTCTATAATTGGATAGTACATCATCAAGTTTGAAATTAAATTCACTGTTATTAAATATTATAAGAATGAACTCAATTTTGCCATTCAACTTAGAAGCAATATTTAATTATCCAAAAATCAATTTTTTATATAATTTAATCCCTAAAAATGAAAAAAATAAAAATAAAAAGCTCGGTTTATTACTAAAAAAATTTTAATTTAAATAAAAATATAATAAAAGAATAACGAAATATTTCATTTAGACCAAATATAGTTAAGAAATAATTAAAAAATATATAATTTTTAAACTAATTGTAATTCTATAATTTTTTAAATCAAATATTTTATTTAGTTATTTTTTAAATCAAAGATAAGATACTATAATTTTTTACAATTATTGTTAAGTCTTTAAATAATTTTTCTTTCTTAATTTTAAAATTTTAAATAATCTTTATTAGTTAAAAATATTAAAAAATATTTTTTATGAAAAATTTGGTGTTCTGTTTTGTTATGCAAGTTCAGGGAATAAATTGTACAAAAAGTTGATTTTTGGACAAATTGAGCATTGCTCCCAAATTTAAGGGGCAAATTGAGCTTTATTCCAATATTATATGATGAAGAAAATTTATTGGAATAAATCTCTAAATTTATTTAGAGGGATTAAAATATTAGATTTGATATTAGATTAACATATTAAATTTATTAAAATATTAAATTTGATATTTTTCAGCTAAATTTAACGTTTAAATTTATTTAGAGGAATTAAAAATGTCAAATTTGAACTTTTTGATCAATTTAAAATGATTAAATTTAATCATTGATTCTTCACTATGCTTGTGATACGGAAATGTTTATGTAAACATTTATTCAAATTATGGTTCAGTTGTATAATTTATTTAAAAAAGAAAAAAAAAAGGAAAAAATGATACATGAATTATAGTGTAACTTTTTTTACATTAACTGATGATGTGTGTTAATAAAATATAATAATTCGAACATTTTAAAGCTTACCTTTATTATTAGATTTATTATACATGAAATTTATATATTTCTCATGTGCTATGAATTTACTATATGTTAAAAGATATGGCATTTTTATGACGTGCGTGCACATCGATTATGCTCGTTATATACTCATTTTTTTACACTCTTTTAATTTTTTTCACCTATATAATATTAAATCATAAGTTTTTGTTTATATAAAATAAATACAATTGGTTAATTGTATTAGACTTTTCTGTATAAACTACCTGTAATGCTACTTTTTATATACTTAATTTATTTTTATATAATGAAAGTGGTCTCAAGTTAAAATTCAACCCATCCCTAAATTTAATTCTTCAATCCCTAATTTATAAATGCAAATTTTTAAAAACCTAATAGGCACCCCAAAAGAAAATTAAGTTATTATTCAATCTCCAACCTTTGCCCTTAACCCCAAATCAATATCTATATACAAATATAATGAATAATCATAAAAGATTATATTTTATTATTAGGTAAAATAAGAAATGAGAAGATGATCTGAATTGATAATGGTAATTACTTTGGCTATAGTGGCAGTATTACTTATTTAGCATATTAGAGAAAGAAATATGTGCACATACATACAAATTCTTTTTTGAAAGAACATACAAATTCTTAAAACTCCAAAAAGTGATACAAAACAAAAATATATAATTCCAATTTTTTTCCAATTTCATAAACACTATTTTTTTTCCAAGTTAAACAGGTTAGAATATGAGAGAAAAAAAATATTAAGAAAATTAAAAATATTTAATCATCAAGTAGCCATCTATTTATTTCAAGAGAAGTATATATGTCTCTTATTAAATTAAAGTGATCGTAATTAAAAATTATTTCGGTAAAAAGAAAATAAAAAATAAAAAAATATTATTAAGAGTAAAACTCATTTTAAAACTCAACTTATAATAAGAAATAAATTATATTAAAAATTACCAATTTGAATTTTAAAAATCAATCCATTCTTCAACTGAAATGTCCATAATTTAATGAAATGTAATATTGGTGAAAAAAAAGGGCTAAAATCAAGTTAATAAATGAAAATTACAAAGCAAATCATGCTATGATCCAAATATTGACAGTTAATGAGTTTATTCAAGTATTTTATTTTTCTACTGTTCTAAGTTGTAAATTTAAAATAAATAAATAATTAATTAATTAATAAAAGAAGTTACATAAACGTTCTATTCTCCTCAAATAAATCATCAATTTTCCCTACAATCATACAAAAAAAAAAGAATATAATTTTTTTTATTTCGCTCCTAAATAAAATATTATTCTATTTAAAAATTTATTTTTTAAAAAATTTTATTCAATCAAATCATACAAACATAAAGAAAAAAATACATAAAGAATATATTTTTTTTCTTATTTATCTTGCTGCTAAATAAAATATTTTAAATTATAATCAAAATAAAATTAAATATTTAAAAATAAAATATCAAAATTTTCAAATATCTCATTATCATATATATTTACTAAAAATAAATTTAAAAAATATAAAATTTTAACTTTTAAATATCTTAATTATCTATATGTTAATTAATAAAAAAGATTACAGAAAAGAAATGTTCTATCCTATCCAAATAAATCTAAATAAAATATTTTAAATTATAATCAAAATAAAATTAAAAATTTTAAAAATAAAATATATAAATTTTTGAATTTCTCCTCATCAAATATATCGAATATATTTAAAAAAGATAAAATTTTAAATTTTAAACTTCTTAATTATCTATATGTTAACTAATAAAAAAAAGATTATATAAAAAAACGTTCTATCCTCCCCAAATAAACTAACAATTTTTCCTACAACCATATAAAAAAATATAATTTTTTCTTTTTTATCTCTCTCCTAAATAGAATATTATATATATTCAATTTAAAACTTTATTTTTTAAAAAAATATCCAACCAAATTATACAAATGTTAAGAAAAAAAGAATATACTTTCTTCTCTTTTTATCTCTCCCCTAAATAAAATATTTTAAATTATAATCAAAATATTTAGAAAATAAAATATAAAAATTTTCAAATATCTCATTATTATATATATTTATTACAGAATTCTTAATTATCCATATGTATTTATTTAAAAAATAAGTTTTATAAATTATATTCAATGATCAACTAATAAAGTGTAATTTTCTAACTGCGGCTATTTTAGAATATTACAAATTTCATTACGAGCGATATTGAAAATCTCATTATTTCCTCCTATTTCCACATTTATATATAGTATAGATTTTCTGTTATATTTATATTACTCTGTAGAAAATTTGATTCTTGAAATAATAAAATGAATAATGTAAAAATACAATTAGAGTGGGAAATGAAAATAGTCAACAAGCATAAGTGGTATTCTCTTAGTGTTAATTTTCTTTTTCCTCCTTAAGGTTTTTGTCATACTTTTTTTTCAGAAAAGGTTTTTGTTATATTTAAAATCATTGAATGTGTTATTATCTCATATTAACTTTTTTTAATTAATATGTTATGTGAATTTTAAGTATGTCTTAGTCTTAGGCTAGAACAATTTTCACTATGAAAATTATGATTAATTTCAGTAATTTAATAATTATCATTTAAAGAAAAGGACTGCACCATATTACGCGGTCCATAATATTCTTGTACTCATTTAAATTTTATAAATTGAAAAAAGAGGGAGGAGGAGAAAGTTTTTATAAATAGGCATGGCCATTTTTTCAGGTTTTGGAATCGGAATCGGAACCAGGGGTTTGCGGTTCAGTTTTGGTTTCAAGTTTTGAGAAACTGTGAATCTTCGGTTTCAAGAACCGACAGTTTTTTCAACCGGTTAGAATCGACGGTTTCACCGGTGGTTCCAGCAGAATTTTTTTACTTTTTTAAAAATTTTTGTGAAATCTCCAAATTAACCATCCTAACAACTATATAACGACTAGTTTTTAAAGGTATTTATGGAAAGTTGATTTTTTGAATTTTATAAATACTCATTATTTTTATCTATCCTCACACAAAATTCTCTCTACTATTCTCTACTCTCCAATCTTTCTAAGCTCTCTCATTTATAATTGTTCAAATTATTGTCAAATAATTTCTCCAAAGTCCAATATCTAATTATTGTCCAAGCCTTTAAAAAAAAAGTTCAAGCCTTTTTTTAAAATTTTTTCTTAAAGCTTTTTTTAATTATTTTATAAATATTAAAATTTTCAATTTACAAAAAAAAATGTTCGTTAATTTTTTTTTATATAATTATACGATTCGCTAGAAAATCGATCTGAGAACCAGCCGAAACTGTCGGTTTTTGAATCGTAATCGGAACCGTAACCATTCGGTTTCAAATCATAATTGGAACTGTCAGTTTTTGGTTCGATTCTAGTTCCATATTTTTTGGAACTGGAACCATCGGTTTTGAAACTAGAACCGGTGGTTCCAGAAGCATGGCAACCCCTAGTTATAAAGGGTAAACAACTTTTAAATGCTACACAAATCACTTTTTCTTTTCGAAATATCATTTTCAATGTTTTCATTTTCAGTAGTTTAGTGCAATTATTTAGCACTAAAATTTGTTACTCTCATGAAAAGTGCTTCCATGAAATTCACATAATAATTAAGGTTTGAGTTGTCAAATCTTTATATGCATATGATCATCATACCAAATCCTTGCAACTAAATGTATAAAAATTCTATTTTAATTTATTTATGAGTAGATCCATACTAGCCCTTCTCTTAACTCACAAAGTTGATGAAAACAACTATGGTCGAGAGGATTCGAACTCGAAAACTCTCACTCTTCACATAGTGAGAAAACTAACCAGATCACCACCTGAATGGCTCTATTTAAGTATTAATTATAGTGATAAAATGACAAATATATTACGTTTCACCCCAAATTGGGTGATCGGGGGTGTAGAATATACCCCAAATAAAGTGTAAGTGTTCTCATACCAACCATTTGTATTATATTTTAGTTCCTCAATTTTAACTAAGAATATTTTAAGTTACTTTATTCTAAATTGAAGAATTGAAATATTGCTTAAAAATTTTTGGGTACAGAAAAATTTATAGAGTAGAAGTATATAATACTTCTACTTCTGCTTCAGAAAAAGTATATTACACTTTTTTAAAAAAATTAAATGTAGTCAAAATAAAGAAAATAAAAAATTTAAAACCATCTATTTATTTTTTTTTTTTGAAAAAGTAAAAATTTCTAATATAAAATTTTTTAAAATATAAAAAGGATTCCAATATATTTTCTTCTCTATTTTTCCTTTTCCTATTTTAGGAAGACAAGGTTGTAAAGTGTAAAGGTAAACACAGTATATAAGAGAATGAGGAACTTGGATGCTGTTATGGAACCATTGAGATGATATGCTTTATTGAGTTCCAGGTCACTTAATGCTTATCTTTTAATTGTTTGGTGAAGGTAGCTTTTGAAATGGTACTTTTCAACTTTTGTGTTGGTGGTATCATACTCATGCTAAAGAAAGAAAAAGATGTAGCTTCAAAATTTGATGAATGGAAGATTTTTTGCTTAGTTGAAAGGTGAGCCTTTTTGCATCGATGAGGATATTTTGTGTAAATACTGTGCGTGTATGAACACCATCCATATACCTTTACATTGTGGCTCAAATGATAACGTAAACTGAGCATGTGGAAAGAACTCTCGGGTTCAATCCTTAAATACAGAAACAACGAAGAGCCTTAACTGTGACTAAATTTTGAGCCGGACTTAGTCAAATCTTGGTAATAGGTCCGGATACCGGTGGTTTTGCACCAAAAGAAAAACACCAAGTGTATACTTTCCCATACCTTATTTGGAGGTTTTGCACAAAAAAAAAAAAAAAAAAAAAATTCAACCCATCCCTAAATTTAATGCTACTTTTCTGTATAAACTACCTGTAATGCTACTTTTTATATACTTAATTTATTTTTATATAATGAAAGTGGTCTCAAGTTAAAATTCAACCCATCCCTAAATTTAATCCTTCAGTCCCTAATTTATAAATGCAAATTCTTAAAAACCTAATAGGCACCCCAAAAGAAAATTAAGTTATTATTCAATCTCCAACCCTTGCCCTCAACCCCAAATCAATATCTATATACAAATATAATGAATAATCATAAAAAATTATATTTTATTATTAGGTAAAATAAGAAATGAGAAGATGATCTGAATTGATAATGGTAATCAATTTAGCTATAGTGGCAGTATTACTTATTTAGCATATTAGAGAAAGGAATATGTGCACATACATACAAATTCTTAAAACTCCAAAAAGTGACACAAAACAAAAATATATAATTCCAATTTTTTTCCAATTTCATAAACACTATTTTTTTTCAAGTTAAACAGATTAGAATATGAGAGAAAAAAAAATATTAAGAAAATTAAAAATGTTTAATCATTAAGTAGCCATCTATTTATTTCAAGAGAAGTATATATGTCTCTTATTAAATTAAAGTGATCGTAATTAAAAATTATTTCGGTAAAAAGAAAATAAAAAATAAAAAAATATTATTAAGAGTAAAACTTATTTTAAAACTCAACATATAATAAGAAATAAATTATATTAAAAAGTACCAATTTAAATTTTAAAAATCAATCCATTCTTCAACTGAATTGTCCATAATTTAATGAAATGTAATATTGATGAAAAAAAAGGGCTAAAATCAAGTCAATAAATGAAAATTACGAAGTAAATCATGCTATGATCCAAATATTGACAGTTAATGAGTTTATTCAAGTATTTTATTTTTCTACTGTTCTAAGTTGTAAACTTAAAATAAATAAATAATTAATTAATTAATAAAAGAAGTTACATAAACGTTCTATTCTCCTCAAATAAATCATCAATTTTCCCTACAACCATACAAAAAATATATATATATATATATAATTTTTTTTATTTCGCTCTTAAATAAAATATTATTCTATTTGAAATTTTATTTTTTAAAAAATTATATTCAATCAAATCATACTTTCTTATTTATCTTGCTGCTAAATAAAATATTTTAAATTATAATCAAAATTAAATTAAATATTTAAAAATAAAATATCAAAATTTTCAAATATCTCGTTATCATATATATTTACTAAAATTAAATTTAAAAAATATAAAATTTTAACTTTTAAATATCTTAATTATCTATATGCTAATTAATAAAAAAGATTACAGAAAAGAAATGTTCTATCCTCTTCAAATAAATCTAAATAAAATATTTTAAATTATAATCAAAATAAAATTAAAAATTTTAAAAATAAAATATATAAATTTTTGAATTTCTCATCGTCGAATATATCGAATATTTTTTTTTTCTTATTTATCTTGCTGCTAAATAAAATATTTTAAATTATAATCAAAATAAAATTAAATATTTAAAAATAAAATATCAAAATTTTCAAATATCTCATTATCATATATATTTACTAAAAATAAATTTAAAAAATATAAAATTTTAACTTTTAAATATCTTAATTATCTATATGTTAATTAATAAAAAAGATTACAGAAAAGAAATGTTCTATCCTATCCAAATAAATCTAAATAAAATATTTTAAATTATAATCAAAATAAAATTAAAAATTTTAAAAATAAAATATATAAATTTTTGAATTTCTCCTCGTCAAATATATCGAATATATTTAAAAAAGATAAAATTTTAAATTTTAAACTTCTTAATTATCTATATGTTAACTAATAAAAAAAAGATTATATAAAAAAACATTCTATCCTCTCCAAATAAACTAACAATTTTTCCTACAACCATATAAAAAAATATAATTTTTTCTTTTTTATCTCTCTCCTAAATAGAATATTATATTTATTCAATTTAAAACTTTATTTTTTAAAAAAATATCCAACCGAATTATACAAATGTAAAGAAAAAAAGAATATACTTTCTTCTCTTTTTATCTCTCCCCTAAATAAAATATTTTAAATTATAATCAAAATATTTAGAAAATAAAATATAAAAATTTTCAAATATCTCATTATCATATATATTTATTAAAGAATTCTTAATTATCCATATGTATTTATTTAAAAAATAAGTTTTATAAATTATATTCAATGATCAACTAATAAAGTGTAATTTTCTAATTGCGGCTATTTTATAATATTGCAAATTTCATTACGAGCGATATTGAAAATCTCATTATTCCCTTCTATTTTCACATTTATATATAGTATAGATTTTCTGTTATATTTATATTACGCTGTAGAAAATTTGATTTTTGAAATAATAAAATGAATAATGTAAAAATACAATTAGAGTGGGAAATGAAAATAGTCAACAAGCATAAGTGGTTTTCTCTTAGTGTTAATTTTCTTTTTCCTCCTTAAGGTTTTTGTCATACTTTTTTTTCAGAAAAGGTTTTTGTCATATTTAAAATCATTGAATGTGTTATTATCTCATATTAACTTTTTTTAATTAATATGTTATGTGAATTTTAAGTATGTCTTAGTCTTAGGCTAGAACAATTTTCACTATGAAAATTATGATTAATTTCAGTAATTTAATAATTATCATTTAAAGAAAAGGACTGCACCATATTACGCGGTCCATAATATTCTTGTACTCATTTAAATTTTATAAATTGAAAAAAGAGGGAGGAGGAGAAAGTTTTTATAAATAGGCATGGCCATTTTTTCAGGTTTTGGAACCGGAATCGGAACCAGGGGCGGTTCAGTTTTGGTTTCAAGTTTTGAGAAACTGTGAATCTTCGGTTTCAAGAACCGACAGTTTTTTCAACCGGTTAGAATCGGCGGCTTCACCGGTGGTTCCAGCAGAATTTTTTTACTTTTTTAAAAGTTTTTGTGAAATCTCCAAATTAACCATCCTAACAATTATATGACGACTAGTTTTTAAGGGTATTTATGGAAAGTTGATTTTTTGAATTTACTATAAATACTCATTATTTTTATCTATCCTCACACAAAGTTCTCTCCACTATTCTCTACTCTCCAATCTTTCTGAGCTCTCTCATTTATAATTGTTCAAATTATTGTCAAATAATTTCTCCAAAGTCCAATATCTAATTATTGTCCAAGCCTTTAAAAAAAAAGTTCAAGCCTTTTTTTAAACTTTTATCTTAAAGCTTTTTTTAATTATTTTATAAATATTAAAATTTTCAATTTACAACAAAAAAATGTTCGTTAATTTTTTTTTTATAATTATGCGATTCGCTAGAAAATTAATCTGAGAACCAGCCGAAACTGTCGGTTTTTGAATCGTAATCAGAGCCGTAACCATTCGGTTTCAAATCGTAATTAGAACCGTCAGTTTTTGGTTCGGTTCTAGTTCCATATTTTTTTGAACTGGAACCGTCGGTTTTGAAACTAGAACCGTTGCTTCCAGAAACATGGCAACCCCTAGTTATAAAGGGTAAACAATTTTTAAATGCTACACAAATCACTTTTTCTTTTTGAAATATCATTTTCAATGTTTTCATTTTCAGTAGTTTAGTGCAATTATTTAGCACTAAAATTTGTTACTCTCATGAAAAGTGCTTCCATGAAATTCACATAATAATTAAGGTTTGAGTTGGCAAATCTTTATATGCATGTGATCATCATTCCAAGTCCTTGCAACTAAATGTATAAAATCTCTATTTTAATTTATTTATGAGTAGATTCATACTGATCCTTCTCTTAACTCACGAAGTTGATGAAAACAACTGTGGTCGAGAGGACTCGAATTTGAGAACTCTCACTCCTTACACAGTGAGAAAACTAACCAGACCACCACCTGAATGACTCTATTTAAGTATTAATTATAGTGATAAAATGACAAATATATTACGTTTCACCCCAAATTGGGTGATCGGGGGTGTGGTAAGCCAAAATTTAAATTTCTTCCTAACTTTCTATGCTTCTCCACTTTCTCCAGCTTTCCAAACAAGGGGAAATTAGAATATAGCCCAAATAAAGTGTAAGTGTTCTCATACCAACAATTTGTATTATATTTTAGTTCCTCAATTTTAACTAAGAATATTTTAAGTTACTTTATTCTAAATTGAAGAATTGAAATATTGCTTAAAAATTTTTGGGTACAGAAAAATTTATAGAGTAGAAGTATATAATACTTCTACTTCTGCTTCAGAAAAAGTATATTACACTTTTTTAAAAAAATTAAATGTAGTCAAAATAAAGAAAATAAAAAAATTTAAAACCATCTATTTATTTTTTTTTTTTTTGAAAAAGTAAAAATTTCTAATATAAAATTTTTTAAAATATAAAAAGGATTCCGATATATTTTCTTCTCTATTTTTCCTTTTCCTATTTTAGGAAGACAAGGTTGTAAAGTGTAAAGGTAAACACAGTATATAAGAGAATGAGGAACTTGGATGCTGTTATGGAACCATTGAGATGATATGCTTTATTGAGTTCCAGGTCACTTAATGCTTATCTTTTAATTGTTTGGTGAAGGTAGCTTTTGAAATGGTACTTTTCAACTTTTGTGTTGGTGGTATCATACTCATGCTAAAGAAAGAAAAAGATGTAAGCTTCAAAATTTGATGAATGGAAGATTTTTTGCTTAGTTGAAAGGTGAGCCTTTTTGCATCAATGTGGATATTTAGTATAAAAACCAAATGTATACTTATATGTTGTGGCTCAATTGATAATACAGACCGAATATATAGGAAGAGCTCTTGGATTCAATCCCCATTGAACACAGGAAGGATGAAGAGTCTTAACTGTGATTAAACTTCGAACCAAATTTAGTCGGATTGAGTATGTAGGTTGTAGCTCAATTGCATGTTATTGTTGCTCATTTTTACTTGTTGCTCACACTCGCTGTTATTAGTATTTTTATAATATTAAATATTAATTATAATTTCCATTTTATAATGTTAAAACATGATTTCATATTAAAATTAATATGAATACAATGACTAATTAATAAAATAATAGTTAAATACATAAACATACACAAAAAGAAAAAAATCTATAGTTATCCATATCTATATTTCTATTAATCGGTGGATTATAAGCTTGATTAAGGGAAAAAGGATTTTGGAAAGGTCATATTATTTTAAGAATTTACATATTTATCTATAAAATAATATACTAATTAATTAATTATTATAAAATAGGTAAATGAATAATCTAATGAAAAATTTTAAAAAATGAAATACTTGATTCTAAAATTTTTAGAAAAAGAGAAAAATAAAATGTTGAAAAGAAGAGGGCGAAGTCGAGGTTTGAGAGTTCTTCTTTCTTTTAGCTTTATATAAATCGTAATCGTAATTTAGCAATTTAGGTACGGATATCTATATAATATATAGTTATTAATTATTCAGAATTTTTTAAAAAATATAAATTTGATAAGTCTCGTTACCATAGCGTAGTAGAAACAACACATGCCCAAGGAATTCTGGCTAGCCCAAATCTTAGGCAATTTGAATTCAACACTTGGATGAGCTATAGGGTAAGTCCTGTTCCACAATCAATACGGACTACACCAAAAAGTCAAATATAGCTTAATATATAAGAACATCCTGAAATTTATAAGTCTTTACAATTTCACCATATTTTTACTTTTTTATCAATTTTTTTTCCAATTTTAACCGTTTGTAGTAATAACACCTCAATTGCAATTAACAGTGAAATTGTAAATAAATAAAAAAATTATTTTTCAGATCGTCCCGACTTTGATAAAAATTAAACAAAATAAAAATTTTAAAAAAAATTTCCATTGTACTAAACAAATAATTTTGCACATTAAATTTTAATTTTTAAAATAAATTTGATAATTAATAATTTAATAATATAGATTTCTATAACTTATCAAAAAAAATTTCAATTATTGCATAAAAATTAAATTAATAAAAATACAAAAATTAAACTAATGAAATATAATTTCTAGTTACGATGTTTTGTTTATACCATCTATATTTTAAGAATGAAAATTCTAATTTTTGGATTGATAATATATTCAATTTATTGTTCATTTAATAAAAAGTAAATAAGTAACTTTTTAACTATTTTAATTGCATATATAATAAATATCATATTTTTAAATCTATAAATGTGCTATCCATTAGATTCGATTATAATTTGACATTCAAAGAACATTTGATATTTTATTTTTTTATCATTAATTTTTTAAAAAATGAAAATTATTTTTTATTTGTAATTCCATCCTTATTTGCAATTTTGAGAGTGCTATTGTTATAAAAGTCGAAATTAGAATAAAATTGACAAAACAATCAAATAGGGCGAAATTGTAGAAATCCGTAACATTCAGGATATTATGATACATTAGATCTTCCTAATCAGCAACTTGAAAAGAGTTTTTCAAATATTTATATCACTTGTGTTTTCCATATTTAAAAAAAAAAAAAAAAATTGATGTTTTGATTTCAATGTCCTCATAAAAATTTTAGTTATGAAACTTAACTTTTTATTTTTACATTATCTCATTAATTTTAAGAATACAAATTGATAAAACTTCTAGTTGTTAGCTATCAAAAATTAAGGATCGAGAGAATTGAGAAAATGAAAATATCTTTTTTTTTTTTGTTTTACTCATTTTTTATGTTTGATTTAATTAGTCTTTAGATGACAAAATGAAAATATCAAACGGAACCAAAATTTTAATTTTTTCTATTGAAACTCAAAACTCATATGAACACTTATATATATATATATATTCCTAGAAAGTGATATATCATTGTTATTATAAAATATACCATATAAATTAATAAATTTATTATATAAAAATTTTGTAGTAAATTTATTTAATTACACATTGTAGATTAACGCACGACAATCTTCTTTATCTTTGCCAATTGTCCATCTTGTTTCTCCATAAATGTTGAGAGCGTTGTAACTGAGTTGATAAATGATTATATGTATCCGCTATATTTTCAGTTACTTCATTGTTCACTGTGTCTTCATCCTCCACTTTTTAAACTACACAACCATGTGTCCATTTATAATTATATAGTAATAAAAAATATATATATGATTATTACTATTAATTTTTCGTATTTCTATTGTCAAATAGTTATGTCTATATTTTAAATGCAATAAATTATAGCTGAGATATAATATTTACGAATCAATACAACAGAAAACAAACAAAAAGTTCAATACCCTAATCATAAGTGGGCAATGTAAACAACAAACACAAACAAATAAACAAGTCGAAAAATTAGAATTGAAACTTGTGTAATTTTTTTAAAACTAAAAAAAAAAAAAAAAGAAATATCCAAAAAAAATACCTGAACAAGGTCTCCTTTTTCAAAGTTGAAGTTTATTCCTGCATCGAAAACAAAGTGCAATTATTTATTTAATCTTTAAATTTAATCCTCCATCAAAAACAAAGATAAGATGTAATGCCAAATAAAAAAAAAAAAAGAGAAAAATAAGAAAAATAAGAAAAAGTGAAAACAAAGAGTTATTAACCGAAGCCCATGTAAGTCAATTGCACTTCATATCAGGAAGAAGCAATTGTTATTTTTATCCAGTACAGAACAAATACAACGCCATATATAAAAAAAAAAAAAAAAAAAACAAGAAAATACATAAATTTATTAGATCTTGTAAAGAATGACTACTTCAAAACCAAAAATCCATCATAGTTGCATTTTCACTCAAACAAAACAACAAAGACAAGATAATGCTTATCTATCGAGTACAAAAGATAAATTTTTGAAACTGAAAATATGAAAAAATAAAAAATAAAAAAAAAAAAACGAAAGAAAACGCTTAGCTTAACAACGCTGATTCGAAATGTAATAAACTGGACAACTCACTCCTTCTCTAAAAAGAATTCTTCATAGTTCATGATTTTGAAGGTTGAGAAGGATACTCATTTGAGATGGAAGTGAAACTTGAGAGAAGAGAGGAGAGAATGGTGGTGGATGAAGTAATTTGGGAAAGTGAAATGTGGATGGATAGTTAAAATTGTAATTTCATAACAAACAGTAAATTTTTACACCAACTTTAGCTCATTTTCCTTCCGATTTGGAAAGTAAAGAGGAGAGAGTAAAATAAATTTTATTGTACACTCTTTCCAAAACAATTAAGTTTTTCAATTCGGTTGGTTTTTTGCTGAACCCCTGTAATAACTCCACCTGACCGTTTGAACGAGTAAAGGGTGGCTCTTACGTGATTTATTTAAGCAAAACAAAACAAATAAAAGAGGTAGAAATTAGGAAATGTCCAAAATATTTATTAAAAAAAAAAAAAAAAGAAAAATAATTGTCTTAAATATGTAAATTATTGTTTGGGTGGCATCCATTGTAATATAGCTTTCTTCTCAAAAATAAAAAATAAAAAATAAAGCTAATGTTAAGCTGTGTTCAACGAGGAAGTTGATATTTTGTCCCACCAACTACAGAGAGAGACTACAGTACAGCTACCGTACACATGTCCACACGCGTTTCCCCTTAGCCCAAAACCTCATCGATTACAGTGATGATTCTCTCCAAAACAAGAAAAACCTTACCTTCCTTCTTAGCTCTTCATGATTCTCAATTTTGTGGCTCTCATTTAACGTATTTTTCAAATTTAACCATCAAAAACCCAACTGAAAAAGGAGTTTCAAAAACAAATATTAGATTTCCCATATATAAAAAGAATAGTCAAAAAAAAAAAACTTTCAATTTATTTTTTTATTTTATTATAATTTTTTGAAATAATTTTAAGAATTTTTATTAAATTAATTTAATTTTTCAATACTATTATTTATTATTATTATAATTATTATTATTATTATTATTTATTTAAGATACAAATCTAAAAAATAATTTTAAAAAATTTGAAATAAGTCACCTAATTTCAATCCAAAACCCGAACAAATCAAAAGTAACAGTTCCAAAATCATCTTAGAAACTGTAAAAAACAGTTCGATTTCGGTTTTATATTTTCTATGATTGGAACTGACAACAGTTTTAAAATTATGATAATGTCTACAAAAATCCTTTAATTAATTATAAGACTATACAGTAAAATTTAGTGTTCACCATGATCATTTTAATTTTATAAAATTATTTTTAAGATAAAAAAAAAACATATGATTACAACAAAATTCTCTTACTTATCAGAAATATTGACGAGAATGCTTTATATGAATTATCTAATAAACAATTTACATATATATACATGTGCATGAATCTATATATGTTGATGAAAATTGGCAAGTTTGATTAATTATAATCATTTTTTATTAGACAAAAAGAGTCTTTTTCAAAACTTATTTTTAGAATATTTAGCAAAATAAAAAAAAATCACTAGAAAGAGGCGTTTCTTTTTTTAGGAAAAAAAAAATTGTAACTTGTACCTATTAAATTATATCTATAGTCTAATCCAACCCTAACCGACTTAGATGTCATTTAAGTCCATTTTTCTTAAGTTTATAGTCAATTATATATAATAAGCTAGCTTTCGATTAGATAAAAGAAAACAAAAAAAAAAAAAAAAAAAAAAAGAAAAACAACATTTTTTTGAATAAGTCAAAGATAGATTTATCCACATTGAAGATATTTTTGTCCCATTTGAGAAAATTTTGATTTTTGTAACTAAATAATTGAGTTTTGATTTGATAGTACAATAATTTGAATATTTAATAATGAATTCTATAGTTTAGATGTTCATATCAGCGGATAGTTAATTACTGCGGCGGATAAATGTTAAATAATATTCAAATCAGTTAGCAATTAATGCGAAAAGCTTGAATAACTGATGAAATTAGCATAAGCTTACTATTAGATGTTCGGTATCAATCAATTATTAGATGTATGAACCAGTTGAACCAAATCCATTCTTAACCGTCTTTCCATTAAATTTAGCATAATTTTCAATTAATCAAACATAAAATATGGGTAAAAGGTAAAAAAATTAGCATAAATTATTATTCATATTTAATAAATATATGAAACTAAAAAAATAATTTGTCTTTTAAATAATATGTAAGCTTTGAAGTAATTAGTTTATATATAAAATAATAATTAATTCGAAGGAAATAAATTATTTATTATGATGTCATAATAGTACTATTTTATTTTTTTATTTTTTTGTAATTTTGTTGACAAAAAGGGCATTGGAAAAGAAAACCCAAAAATAGTTGGACTTATTACGGCTGAAAATCGAAACGAGCAGACGGCTTCATCTTCTTCACATATAGTGCGCTGACCCATCTTTCTTTGTGGTCCATGTATGAATCTGGTCGAGGGTCATTTTTCACAGACATATACATGCAAATATTAAACTCTTCTAATTCTTTTTCTTATGCAGAAAACTTACATAATGCAATATAAAGAAAATTAAGTGTTACCGTCCAAACAATGGCTAAACAGCTGTCTTTAATGTAATTAATTTTTAATTACTCGTTGATTAGCGATTATGATTACCCATTTTGACTTAAACTTCATTATTTTATGTCGACCCTTGATTTCTTATTTCTTTGTTGGGTTGTTACAAGTTTCAGGCTGTGTTTTTGTAAGGGTGGTGGGGTCTATTGCAAATCTTGGCTGTGATGGTGCGGTCAGGTTTTTTGTCTATTTATCTCTTTCGCTTGGGTTTTGTCTTTGCGTTAAATATAAATTTATAGTTGCTAGTCTAATCAGTAATCAGTATTTTATAAGTTTGGCTTACGTATAATCTGGACTCAAAAAGTCTCTAAATTTGTCTGTAGATTTGATTGGTTGGTTCAATTTGATTTGGAGTTTTGGTGTGCTTATGAGTTAATAGCCACTAATTATTGTATAATAGTAAATACCCATTTGATGTTTTTAATTGTATGTTGTAATTAGGATATGGGTTGATTAAATTTCAAGTTTTTTAATGCTAATTTGTTGGGTATGTCAATGGCTTACAGGAATATGTATGAGTAGGACTATATAAGGTTGGTTGTTTCATATGAAAATGACAATTTGATTTTCATTGAAAGTAGAAAATGATTTATTGAATTTTCAATTATATCGTGCTAGACTGTTTTTGTATAAGAAAATACAGATGTGGGAGGAGGACCATTTAGTTTATTCCTTTATTGCAAGTTGAGGTTGTGGATGTGTATGTCAATATGTCCATGCTTTTTCCGTCTTTTATATTTGGTCTTTAACATGAATCTTCTTTGTGTTTGGCGTCAGAAACCAGCCTATCTTTGGAGCTGTTTTCTTCTTTTTTTTTTTTTTTTCTAATTTTTTAATAGGTTCTAATCTATGCCTCTTATTTAAATACTAATCTCCTAGGAAGGAGACAGTCCAATGACTCTGCCTGTAACTGAAGGACTTGTACTTTGAATAACTTCTGTATAATTGCTGATAGAACCTCCATTTTTGCCTTGATTTTAAGGCAATGAGGGCAAAGAGAGGAAAGCGCTCTGAGGTATGTTTTCATGCTTCTTTATATTGGCTTTACTTCTATTTCTGTTGCTTTAATTAGTGATGATTTGTTGATCCTTATTTTGGAGAGTTGCTTTTGATTGCAGGCCTTTTGGCCTTCCCTTGTCATGAAGAAATGGTTGAACATAAAACCTAAGGTGTATGATTTTAGTGAAGATGAGTACACTGAAACTGAGAGTGAAGATGATGGTACAATTCAAGCGTGGCTACCATAATCAATTTGTTCTTGATGCTTCTTGTGCTTGATCATGTTTTCTGCTATTTTTTACAGCTTGCTCTCTTAAAGATGAACGAGTTAATGTTAGCGAGGACCCTGCTTATATTACACAAGGGAACCAATCTTCATTCCCGAGTCAAATCTCAGGCAATAATCTTCTATGTCCATTGTTGAATCCACTTGTATTAAATTCATTTAAGTTCAAAAGCATATTTAGCTCTTAGAAGCTCAAAAAAATAATTAAAAAAAAAAAGATGTCTTCCTCTTCACTAGTTGTTCCCTTGTGATTTATATTGTTTAACTTCTCTACAACGCATCTGTTGATCTCCCTAATTTGACCTTTTAAGATTTTGTTACAACCTCTGATTGGCAATTTAATTTCTTAATTCTAACATTGCCTAAATCTGTTATAACATCATAATATTACTGATATTTTGTTCTCTATGTGAATCTTGGAAACATAAGAAATATTTGCTTAAAGAGGAGAGAATTTGAAGTTTTTCTAAACACACTTCTATGCTCCAAGTAATAGCTAAGAGAGTTTTTTATTCAATTATCTTGATAAATTCGAAACACCATCTTCTGATCTTGTCAGATAATATTTTTGATCCCCAATTATTATTTTAATTGTGAGGTTTCGAATTTTTATATCCAGATGCAGTCTCTAAGGGCTATTCAGTGAGACACAGGCGAGGAAAATCTGAAACTCTCCGTGCCCAGTATATAAATACTAAGGATGTGAGGTTTGGCTGTAATCTGCATATTTGTTTAAGTATATAAGTTCCGCATATTTCTTCAAATATAGTCTAAAGTTACCATTTAAGTAAAATTTTGAAATTTGGTTGTCTTGTAGGGTGATGATAGGCACATGGAATGTTGCTGGAAGACATCCATATGAGGATCTTGAGATAGATGATTGGCTTTGCACAGAAGAACCAGCAGATATATATATCATTGGGTTAGTATTTTCTAAATTTTTTTTGTTCTAAATGATACTAGGGAAAAAAAAAAAAAAAATATGTCCACCTATCCATTGGATTTACTGCTTTTTTCCTGAATCTCTGGGCCTGTGTCTGTCTTCCCCTGATGCATTTGCTTTGCGTTCTTGTCTGTACTGTGTGATTGCTTGTGTGAGCTTTTGTTTCTCCGATGTTATGTTTATAGAATCTTGAGCTTTGCTGATATTTCATTCAAGAAGAAAGAAGTTGGAACTTCTGTTCAACTAATTGAAGATTGTATACAGAACATGATAAATTGAGATCCAAAGGATCTTTGAAATATAAATAGAAATTGTTGAGACTCTAATGATCTCAAGTTATCATAAACATATTTGTGGAGTATTTATTAATGGAACCTTGTCAAAGGATTTTTCTAGGAGAGGGTTGAACTATTTAAGTTTTGACTTTATTGCTTATCATTTTCTGTCATCATCTATCCTTCCAAGAATCCCATAACAATTGTTTAAGAGTAACCATAGGCTCATAGCTGATAGAAAGTCTGAAGCTTTGATGAATCATAACCATCCAAATGGTGCTTTGCTTATGATTCAGTTCTGTTAGAGGTAAGTATCATCCTAGTCTGTGTTATGCATGTGATTTGCTGTTTTCCAGTGAGCTGCATACAGTTGGGATGCCAGAATACTATTTATACGCCTTCATTTTACCCCTAATATCATCCAAAAGTTGTCCTGGCTGCATCACAATTCTCTAAAAAAGGTTAGCTTGTGCTCCAATTTCCCATTTTCCGGAGTCTGAAGGCAAACAGCCTGAAACAACATTTATCATCTACTGTATTCCACACCTTCAAACAATTATCCAATATTTCAATATTTGGACAAGCAGATTTGATGGTTGATTTTTCACATTTATAGTCATATTTTTGGATTTTCATATGCTTCGTCTATCTAAAAGTTAAACCAAATATAGAGGGTTGTGTTTATGATTTGCAGCAATTCAAATTGCTGTCTGAGTGGATTACAGTGTTTTTCCCTCTTTGCCATAGTATCGGCTTTTAAGTAGCAAAGGAATTTCTGATGGCTAATAAGTTTCTACCTTCTATACGAGGTTTTAATATTTCATTTCTATTCATCAAAATTTAATATTTTATTTGTATTTTTCCTAACAGTTTCCAGGAGGTAGTACCTTTGAATGCTGGAAATGTACTGGGAGCAGAAAGTAACAGGCCAATTCCGAAATGGGAGTCAATCATTAGAAGAACTCTCAACAAATCTGCACAACCTGAAACCAAACACAAATGTTACAGTGCTCCACCCTCTCCGGTACTAAGGACTTCTTCTGTTGCTGATGAACTTGCAGATGAGGTTGATGGTCTGCCATTGGAAATGATGAGTAAGGAATATGCAGAAACTGCTGATGGTTTTGATTTTGAAAGAATTGAAAATAGTAAAGTATTCGACATTCGAAAAAATTTGCATTTGAAGAGAATATATGGAATTGACTGTGATGGTAGATTAGACTGGCCTGAACATCCATTAGATGCAACCCCACAAGTAATCTCTTCCAATTCCAGGCTGCGAAGGGTATTCAGCAGTTCTGCAAGGATGGGCTTTAATTGGTCTGAGGATCCTTCAGTATTTAGTCCTCATAATTTTGCAATAAACGTCAATGGACTAAGAAGATCTCACCACAGTTATGGGAACCTAGGATCAATGTGGGTAGAGCAGCAAGGAAAGCCTGAAGTTCCTAAAGTTCCTGAAGTTCTTGAAGTTCCTGAGGTTCTTAATTCTTTCTCTGATCCATTTGATGAGTCATCTGAAGAGGAAGATGATGACATTTTCCCAGAAGTACCAACGGAAGAAAATAATAATGGATTCATTAAGGACAATGGAATATCACGTCCCAAGTATGTACGTATTGTTAGCAAGCAAATGGTTGGGATATATGTATCAATTTGGGTGCGAAAGAGGTTAAGGAGACATATAAACAATTTGAAGGTCTCTCCAGTTGGAGTTGGTCTAATGGGCTACATGGGAAACAAGGTAATTGCTTTCTTCATTCTTGTTGTCCAACAGCATATTTGCAAAGATATCACATCCTCAATATAGTAAATAAAAAGTGGAAGTGGTGGTGCTCATATAAATTTTTGGCAACAAAATAATTAAATAAACAGTGAACCCTAAAATGTAAAGAAGCGATTTAACAATAATCTCTGGAATTATTGCTGTAATATTGCTGTAATATCATCAAACAATCAGGTTGCTTCACTATATGGTGGTGTCCTAATTTACTGCTTATGGTGAGAAAATGTGTTACAATTTATCCTTCACATTATAATGTGTTGCAATATGATTGGATGAAGATATAATTACATAATATTTAAAGAAGATAAAATATTAATACATTTTTAACTGATAATTAACTGAACGCGTTTTCCTTTCATTACCATATGTCTCATTGAGGGAAGCTGATGCAGGGTTCTGTTTCTGTTAGCATGTCTCTTTTCCAGTCAAGGCTGTGCTTTGTTTGTTCTCATCTGACCTCAGGTCAAAAAGATGGGGCTGAACAAAGGCGAAATGCTGATGTCTATGAAATCATAAGGCGTACCCGTTTTTCATCTGTCTTTGACACAGATCAACCACAGACAATACCATCTCATGAGTAAGCAATCTTTGGATAAGTTTCAATATGCTTAACATGCATTTCTTCATTTGGGCTTTACCATGTTCGCAGCTTTATGTTTTTTAATTCAACTAAATATTTTGTTAGAAATTGCATGGCGACATGTGTCTGTATAGTATATGTTATGTATTAAAATATCACCGATTAATTTAGTTACCACCAAAATGGGCTGCTATAATAAGCCAAGACTTAGGAAGCCTTAAGCCCAAAGTTGGAGGTCAAAGCCCACATTCTAGAATACTCCACAATTCTCCACACATGAGATGTAATGAAAATATCTTACCTAACTCTAGAATGTTCCTTGTAATCTAGACCGTCCATTTTTGTAAGCAAATCTTAGCCGTACATTGAGGAGGTGGAAATGCCTATAAATACCACCCCTCTCAATTGTAAACACCAAGCAAACACAAAGCAAAAACCAAGTAAAAACCAAGTAAGTAATCCTTTCCTTAAGCTTTGTGAATGTTTGCTTCTTATTAATACAATTATATTTGGTGTTTTGTGTTAGTATTATTTTGGTTGCCTTTTCCGTTATTATTTTTGGTATTATAAATTATTAATCAATCTTGGAGTTTATTGCTGCGCTGATATCCAACAAGTGGTATCAGAGCATTAATCCCAATAAGTGGTATCAGAGCATTAATCCCAACAAGTGGTATCAGAGCCTGGTTGTGGTGGTAGTTGTTGTAGTCGTGGTATTTTGTGGTGTTCATTTACAAGTGTAGAGTATCGTTACTCTGCTGGAATTAACAGTCGGGGACTGTTGTTGAAGCAAGATTCACAAGCAAGGATTGTGATCTTGATTGGTCAAGGACCGTTGTGCATTGGTTAGTGTCAGGAACACCAATATCTCATGGCGGATTTTTCTGGAGTTGCTAATAGCATCGAGAAGCTAAATAGCAACAATTACGAGAACTGAAGTATCCGTATGAGATATTATCTCATAGGTCAAGACTTATGGGATATCGTCAGAGGAGATAATACTACACCACCAATTGGGCATGCGAAAGCTTTGAAAGAGTGGGAGACAAAATGCGGGAAGGCGATGTATGTGCTGACAGTTGCAGTAGAAGATGAGCAGATGCAACGGATCAAGTCGGCTAAAACACCAAAGGAAGCATGGGACATTCTCAAGTCTGCTTTCGCCAAAAAGAACGAAGCAAAATTGCAACGGCTCGAAAATGAGTTATTCTCAATCTCGCAACAGAACCTCACTGTAAGTCAATACTTTTCTAAAGTAAAATCTTTATGTGAGGAGATTTCGAAATTAGATCCAGACAACGAGATCAACGAGACCAGGATGAGGAGGATCATCATCCATGGTCTAAGACCTGAATTTAAGGGTCTTGTGACTGCTACTCGTGGTTGGGCTACACAACCAACCTTAGACGAGTTAGAGAATATCTTGTCCAATGAAGAGACTTTAGACGAAAAAATGTCTAAAGTAGCTTTGAAGGATGATGAGAAAGCTCTCTTTGCTAAAAAGAGGGGATGGTGGAAAAGAAAGGAGCAATCAACAAGGATGGAGAAAGCAAAAGTGGAGACCATCACAGCAAGGGAGAGCAAGGCCAGGACAAAGGAAAGACGACTGGCGAGAAAGTGATTGTTGCTATAAGTGCAACAAAAGAGGACATTTTGCCCGAGAATGTCGAAGCAGACGAGTAGAAGGAAACACACATCAACCCAGAACGAGCAACAAAGTGAAGAGGAATGAGATATTCACAATTTCTTTGTTCAGGAGGAAGAAAATTCACCACAGAAGCCAGTAAAGATGATGATGAAAGGATCCGAGCAGGAGTCGTCATTAATATCTGTAAGTGATAGAATCAACTATGATGATGATTGGATAGTTGATTCTGGAAGTTCTAATCACATGACTGGAAACAAGGAGAAATTATCAGATGTATCCGATTACGATGGAGGTCGTGTTGTAGTTACAGCAAATAACACGAGATTGCCAATAGTTCATATTGGAAAGACAACCATTGTTTCTCCCTCCAGTAAGGAGAAAATGGAGTTATAGATGGTTTACCATGTGCCAAGGATGAAGACAAACTTGCTCTCTGTATCACAAATAGCAAGTGCAGGTAATTATGTGGTGTTCGGTCCTGATAATGTGAAGGTTTATCGTAACCTTAAATTAATCGGAGATCCAGTTATGGAAGGACGGCGAGTAGAATCAATATACGTCATGTCAGCACAAAAAGCCTATGTTGACAGAACAAGAAAGAGTGAGACAGCTGACTTGTGGCACGCTCGTCGAGGACACGTTAGTTATCACAAGCTTAAGGTGATGATGAAGAAGTCCATGCTTAAAGGTCTTCCTCAGTTGGAATGCCGATAAGACACTATATGTGCTGGATGCCAGTATGGAAAAGCTCACCAACTTCCCTTTGAAGAGTCAAAACATAGAGCTAAGGTGCCATTGGAGTTAATACATTCAGATGTTCTTGGACGGATCAAGCAACCTACAAACAGTGATATGAGGTACATGATTACTTTCATCGATGACTACTCGAGATATGTTTGGGTAGATTTCATGGTAGAGAAGTCGGAAGCTTTTGAAAAATTCAAAGCTTTCAAGAACAAAGTTGAGAAAGAAGTCGGAAATAAAATTAGATGCCTTCGCACCGACAATGGTGGAGAGTACAAGTCTGACGAATTCACTAAATATTGCCAAGAGCAAGGCATTCGAAGACAATTCACATGTCCAAGAACACCGCAGTAAAATGGAGTTGCTGAGAGAAAGAATCGACACCTAGTGGAGATTTGCAGGAGTTTGCTCCATGTGAAAAATGTGCCAGCTAGATTTTGGGCAGAGTGCATGAAGACAGTTGTGTACGTCACCAATAGACTACCTCAAGCAAGACTGGAGTTTACATCTCCATTCCAGAAACTGTGGAACATTAAACCAACTGTAAGTCATTTTCGCGTTTTTGGATGCGTGTGTTATGTCTTCGTTCTGGATGAACTTTGAAGCAAGTTTGACAAAAAGGCACTTCGCTGCATATTCGTTGGTTATGATGAGCAAAGAAAAGGCTGGAGATGTTGTGATCCTACAACTAACAAGTGTCATATTTCACGAAATGTGGTCTTTGATGAGACATCATCTTGGTGGTAATCTGAAGCAACTCTGCTACCAGACTCAAAAGAAATTCAAGAAAAAGTTGAAAAGAAGATAGGAGAGGGAGAGTTCATCCCAGAGAAAGGTCAAGGAGAGCCATCCAGAGTTCAAGAGAAATCGAAGAGCCCATGGAAGATAGGTGCATACGAACAACAGCAGCCAAGTCAAGAAGAACAAGATCCAGATTATCCTCCACTTCGGCGATCAGGTCGAGAAAGAAGGCCTAATCCAAAATATGCAAATGCTGCTATAGCAGAGATAAAGGAGCCAACAACTTATGAAGAAGCATCAAAGAAGATGGAGTGGACTACTGCGATGGAAGAAGAAATTGCTGCTTTGGAGGAAAATCAAACATGGGAATTAGTGCCAAAACCAAGAGATGTGAAACCCATCTCTTGCAAATGGGTCTACAAAATCAAAACTCGCCCAGATGGATCAATTGAGCGATACAAAACAAGACTGGTTGCTCGTGGATTTTCTCAGCAGTATGGCTTGGACTATGATGAGACATTTAGTCCAGTTGCCAAGATCACGACTGTGCGAGTATTACTAGCTTTAGCAGCTAGTAAGTCATGGCCTTTGTGGCAGATGGATGTGAAGAATGCATGCTTACATGGTGAAGTTGATCGTGAAATCTACATGGAGCAACCACCAGGGTTCAGAAGTCGTGAAAATCCTAACTATGTGTGCAAGCTAAGGAAAGCTCTCTATGGTCTAAAACAAGCACCGAGGGCCTGGTATGGCAAGATTGCAAAATTCCTTGTCAAGAATGGATATGTTATGGCACTAGCAGACTCCAGTTTATTTGTAAAAGATCGGGAAGGAAGACTAGCTATAGTGCTAGTATACATTGATGATTTAATAGTCACTAGCGACAACATCGAAGAGATTCAACTCATCTGAGAGAATTTGGCTACTCGTTTCAAGATGAAAGAGAAAGCTCAGGCATTTCCTTGGATTGGAGATAGAAGAAGCCAAGGAAGGTTTGTACCTCGGACAACAGAAGTATGCAAGAGATCTTCTGAAGAGGTTTGGAATGATGGAATGCAAGCCGATATCTACTCCAATGGCTGCTAATGTCAACCTGTGTGCTCATGAAGGGAATGATCTCGAAGATGCTACTATGTATAGAAAACTAGTGGGAAGCCTAATCTATCTCACTATGACACGGCCAGACATTTCCTTTGCAGTTGGAGTAGTCAGCTGATTTATGCAGAAGCCTAAGAAACCTCACTTGGAAGCAGTTCGAAGAATATTGAGATATGTCAAAAGTACAATCGATTATGGGATCTTTTACAAGAGAGGTGAAATTATCAAGTTGGAAGGATATTGCGATGCTGATTATGCAGGAGATCACGACACTCGGCGCTCGACAACAGGCTATGCATTTAGTCTTGGTTCAGGAGTAATTTCTTGGTGCAGTAAGAGACAACCTACAGTGTCACTTTCCACAACAGAAGCTGAGTATCGAGAAGCAGCAACAGCAGCTCAGGAAAGTGTTTGGTTGTCACAGCTTATGAACGATCTGCATCAACCCATTGACTATCCAATTCCGTTAAATTGTGATAATCGTTCAGCTATACAAATGGCTGAGAATCCGGTGTTTCATGCGAGAACAAAACACGTGGAGGTTCACTATCACTTTATCAGAGAGAAGGTTCTACAAGGAGAGATTAAAATGAAATATATCAAGACGGAGGATCAACCAGCCGATATCTTTACAAAGAGTTTAAACGCAAATAAATATGAAGATTTTCGCCAACAGTTGGGAATGATGAAGTAAGAGAAATTAATCGTTGAGGGAGAGTATTAAAATATCACCGATTAATTTAGTTACCACCAAAATGGGTTGCTATAATAAGCCAAGACTTAGGAAGCCTTAAGCCCAAAGTTGGAGGTCCAAGCCCACATTTTAGAATACTCCACAATTCTCCACACATGAGATGTAATGAAAATATCTTACCTAACTCTAGAATGTTCCTTGTAATCTAGACCGTCCATTTTTGTAAACAAATCTTAGCCGTACATTGAGGAGGTGGAAATGCCTATAAATACCACCCCTCTTCTCAATTGTAAACACCAAGCAAACACAAAGGCAAAACCAAGTAAAAACCAAGTAAGTAATCTTTTCCTTAAGCTTTGTGAATGTTTGCTTCTTATTAATACAATCATATTTGGTGTTTTGTGTTAGTATTATTTTGATTGCCTTTCCCGTTCTTATTTTTGGTATTATAAATTATTAATCAATTTTGGAGTTTATTGCTGCGCTGATATCCAACAAGTGGTATCAGAGCATTAATCCCAATAAGTGGTATCAGAGCATTAATCCCAACATTATGATTATAAATTCATACTAGGCCTTCTATTATAATATTCTCATGAATTTTGTTTCCATATACTTGAGATAGTTTCATGGGCTTCATCCCCATTCTGAAGATCTAATGTTGCTGATATTTTTGTCGCATGGATAGGAAGAGTGATTCAGAGCACTGATAAAATAGAATTGCATATCTGTGAGATGATGAAGTTTCGTCAAGTATACAATGTCCATCATAGATATAAACCTATCCTATGAAGTAAAAAGACTGAAGTATAACTTAATTGAAGGATAAAAAGTTCAAATGCAGAATCAATACATTGACTTGGTACAAAGAAAAGGGAAGAGTTTCAGATGTTCACCCATAAAAACTTTCAAGAATTATTGTGTGATAAAAAACAATTATTTTCTGATCATGTCTGTATGCTTTGCTGGTAATTTAATTCTTTTTGTCCCTCTAATAATTGTGTCTTTAATTTACTGACAGATGAACTTGTAATTGGATGCTTTTTCTATGCAGTCAGATATTCTGGTTTGGAGATTTGAATTATCGTCTCAATATGTTGGACACAGATATAAGGAAACTTGTTGCTCTGAAGCAATGGGATGAACTCATCAACAATGATCAGGTGAGAATGAGGTCCATAATTTTCTATGTTGGATACATTTTCTGTCATCTTTTGCTAGCTTTCTAAACAACATCGTGAATGATATCCTATGGCAGCTAAGCAAAGAGCTTCGCAATGGGCATGTATTTGAGGGATGGAAAGAGGGAGTGATAAACTTTCCCCCCACTTACAAGTATGAGATAAACACTGACAGATATGTTGGGGAGAACCCAAAAGAAGGGGAGAAGAAAAGATCTCCAGCATGGTAAGTTTACCGTGTGCTTTTTGATTGAAATGATATTGGCAGGAAGAACTTAAAATAGAAATTTTCACATCTTGTATGTTTCTTGATTGGCTCATTACGTACTCGACATCATATGTGCAGGTGTGATCGAATACTTTGGTTAGGAAGAGGTATAAAACAACTTTCTTACAATCGGACAGAGATAATGCTGTCAGATCATCGGCCAGTTAGTTCTATGTTTTTGGTTGAGGTTGAAGTCCTCGATAGTCGGAAGTTGCAAAAGGCACTCAATGTCAATAGTTCAGCAGTACATCCTGTAAATTTCCTAGTCGAAGGGGAATGATAACGTATCAGATATATGGTAAAGCAACATTTAAACCATGAAGTTTAAGGATATATGAACTTAATTAAAAAAAAGATAGTGATAAATGCTAGAACCTAGTAGAGTTCGTTAGGGCCCAAATGCCAATAACGTAAACTTCAGTTCGTAGTTTGTACAACTTCAGTTATAAAGAACATGACGAGCTTGCTGTTGAATACATCTTACTGATCATATGTAATTGTCTTTCAAGCAGGGAATTGCAGATCACTTACACAGATAGAAGTAATCTTATTTAATCAAATACCCCTTGACATGCTGTTCGGAAACACCTGCGACAAGAGACCAGCGTTCAAGAAACATTCAGAAGCTTGCTTTCAATCTTGCACTTTT
The DNA here is from genome assembly GCF_041381405.1 of Jatropha curcas. Lineage (NCBI taxonomy): Eukaryota > Viridiplantae > Streptophyta > Magnoliopsida > Malpighiales > Euphorbiaceae > Jatropha > Jatropha curcas. The sequence goes on from NC_143161.1 coordinate 12,602,274, forward strand.
GAGATGCAAGCAGGAATAGGAAATTACTTGTAAAATATTGAGTTATTTTACACCCTTTTCTTTTTCTGGTTTTTGTTGATATTACTTCAATTATATATAGAAGTGTGTGGGTTTTGCTAGTCACCAATGAATGTACATAGACAGGATTAGATTCCATATTTTGGACTTTGAACTTAATTTTTGAGCCAAATAAATGAAAGAGGGCTTCAAAAGATAAGATATTGAAGGTGTGTTTACTTGTAGAAAACTAGAGTAGTTTATTAAAATTATTTTTTAAGAAAACTAAAAGATAGAGTTTTATGTTTAAATTAGCCGGTTTTTTATTTGGAAAACTAGAAAATAAGGCCCTGTTTGTCATAGTTGTTTATTTTGAGTTTTCTATTTATTAGAGATGTGAAATGGTTTTTAGTTTTTGATTACTTTTTTTTTAAAACTATTTTTTTCTAAAATTTAATTTTCTTTTGTTTTTTTGGTTCATAATATGAAAAATTCTTCTAATCATCAAATATCTCTCTTATTAAGTCATTAAAAATTTTAGTTAATAATAAATTTTCTAAAATTCCAAAGTTTCAGATGAAATAATCAAAAATATTTTGCAATTGAATTTTAAATTTTCACTATTATAGTAACTATTGATTATTATATTGAATAAAAACATAATACTCAAATATTATAATAATAAATAAATAATACTAAATGACATTAGATTTATATAGATAGAGAAAATAATAATAAATATAAAAATAATACTAAGTAAAGAAGAGATAGAAAAAAAAAAAAAGCTAAGAATTTAAATATAGATAAAAATATATGCTTGTATATTTTGGATAAATAAATGACATTAGATTTATATAGATAGAGAAAATAATAGTAACAATAACAGAAAACACAAAACATAATTTTGTAAACTACGATTTGTGGTTTCATAAAATTTATTTTTTGTTTTCAAAACAGTTTTCTCAAAAATAAAGAAAAAAAAAATTAAATAAGTTTAAACAAACAGGTTTTGTTTATTAAAAAAAACGAAAATAGAAAACAAAAGCATCAAAATTTAACTAACTAAAATATGGAAAACAACTGTAGTTGAGCAAAATACATGTATTCCACCTTACATCACACTTGAGCAAAATACATGATACTATAGATGCCTAGGTTTTGACATGGTTAATACTTGAAACCTGACGATGAAAACGGATCATTCTCTCCAAGTTGATGCTCAGAAATAAAGAAATCTTTTTAGAGTTGGCCGATTTAGCTTGTTGGGTGTGTTTTTAGGCCTTAAATTGAGTATGGTAGTCTTATGTGGAGAAAAACAAGCAATGTCGTTTGCTTCCATGCCTAAACGGCACAAGAGAATGAATCCAATGTCTTTTGGCACATCCCAAGCTCTTAATGTCATTAGGTTCCAAGTGAGAATCGGGGTTTTGAATTCTAGGTTGAGTTTAATTTGAAAGTTGATGATTTTCAAATTGAGATTGAGAATTGGGGATTAGGGGAAATCCTAATTCAGTTAGAGAATTAAGAATTTATATATATATATATATATATATATATATATATATATATATATATATATATTTTTTTTTTTTTTTTTTTTTAATTTAATCCATTGAGAGGTTCAACAGGTGTCTCAAAATTTATAGTTACCCACCCGCTTTCTTTTTTACTTAGAACCAAGCCTCTATCAAAACACTATAAGCCATGAAATCTTGCTGTGGTGGAACCTTTAAGCTTCAAAGAAGTAACAAAGCATGAAGAACAGTGAAATATAATGAAGTACGAGTTTGGTTGGTTGTCAACAAACCTGATGGGAAAAATGCTATTGGAGTAAAATGAGTACATAGGCTTAATTTAAATCTAGATTAGTCTATTAACAAGCCTAAAGCCTTTGGATCAGACTTGTCGTGAAAGGCTACTAATAGCAACTCGGGGCAAAACTTGCATGATACTTTCGTTCCTCTATAAAACATGAAAACTGAAAATATGCCAAGTTTGCATGTGAAAAGCTACTAAAAATAATAATTTGCTAGTTGTTTCTATTTATGTGGACGGTATGTCAATTACATGTAGCAATCCAAATTTAATTTTTGATTTCAAGAAAGAGATGAAGGAGATATTTGAAACGTCAAACATTAAGCTCGTGAAATATTTTTCTTGGGATGTAAATAATCAAATCCTCAAATGATATTTTCATTTTCCAAGAAAGTATGCTCAAGAGTTGTCGAAAAAATTCAGAACGGAAAACAGTAAGCTATCGAGAACTCTGTTGAAATCAGAAATTGTCAAGGGCAGATGAGGGATGATAAAGCTAATGCTTCCTATTTTGGAAGTCTAATTAGAAGTTTACATTATTGGACAACTTCTAATCTTGATTTATTATTTGCTATGAGTTATTTTATCAAGATCTACGTAAGCACCAAGTAAAATCAGTTGAAAAAAGCACCACTGATTATGTATTTTCTATAAATTGTAGAGTTTTTTCTTGGATGTCTAGAAAGCAACACTTGATAGCTCAATTAAGAGCAGAGGGAGAGTCTGTTGGTGATGCTACTACTATTAATCAAGGTAGACAATCAGTTAGTGGCTACGTCCTTAACTTTAAGTCTATGCCATCCTAAGATGCTGCTAAATGGAATGATCTTATCGATGTCCATGAATGATATATTGATAAATCATAGATTGAACTGAATACAGTTTAATATGGCTCAATAAAGCATATAAAAGTAAAATATCATGCTATTAGGCAAGCTAAAAAAAAAAAAAAAAATGCAAAGTGTGTCTTATATAACAATTCAAGTTATCAACCAGTTGATTGAGAAAGTTTGTATAAAAGGATTAATTTAATTAAGAAAAGCACGTAAGGAAGAGTGTTAGAATTGCATTTATGTTTCCTTAACTCATAAAAGAAAAAGTTAAAATTTTGAGAGTAAGATGCAATACATTAGTTTTATGGTTTGAAAAGAAAAGGTATATGTATATGTTTGGTTTTATAGTACTAATGTTAGGTTCAATTACTATCTTTTTGAAATAGCTTGTAAACTTTAATATAAATAGCATTCTCACAAAGCTAAATGCAGTGAGTTCTATTCAAAAGAAGTTCTATTTTTCTTGGTTTTCTATCTATTTTTCTATCTGTAAGGTTAAAATAGTAGACTGTTCTCATTCTTTATATCCAGATTGAGCCAAATAAAAGTTACAAAATTAGGTTAAATTAGTTGTACCAACTTTCAGAAAGGAATTTTCTTGAGGTTCAAGTTTGGTTTGAAAAACATGCAAAGAACATAAAAAAAACGGTACAAGAAATCACAATCAAGGGTTGATCATGTACTTAATTATAATTACAAATTATCAGAATGTTGTTAAGAGACTCCTCTCAGATAAGAACCAATTCTAACCCATCTTCTCTTTACTTTGCCATACCCTACTGGTGTAAAATATTCTTGCAATTTATGAAATGGATTTCAAGAGAACAATACTGGTTTTATTACTAGCTTTAGCTTTGCAGAAAGGCACCAAAACTCATGGAGATAGTGAGCTTCTGGTTCTTGATTATTACAAAGAAAGTTGCCCTTTCGCACAAGAGATTGTTAGATATCATGTTGAGCTTGCTGCTCTTGAAAATCCTCGAATGGCTGCTGCTCTGCTCCGCTTGCATTTTCATGATTGTTTTGTTATGGTTAGGCCTCTTTGTTACTATCTTTCTTAATAATTTATTTCTGTTAGTCATATTCATGTCTTGTTGAAAAAAACATTCTATTGGAAATATATATTATGAAAATTTTATTATTTTCCATATAAATGTGACATATTTTAAGATGTTTTGTAAAACTAATTGAAATTGTTGTTTTGCATATTCAAATATTATTGTTTAATATATTATTTTAGAGTTTTATGATTAAAAAATGTGCATTCAACTTAAAATAATTTTAGTAACTCTTGGTAAACATTATTTAGGGCAGTAACTGTAAGTGACCCAAATCGAGTTGAGCTATGTTGAATTTGAATTTAGCTCTCATTAAAGGTGTATTTGAACTTGATCTTGCTCATTTGCAGTTTATAGCTAAAAAGAATTGTGATCCGTTTACAAGATACTGAGACATTGCTAATTCGTTTGTGTGATATTTAAATTAGGGTTGTGACGCATCAGTTCTTCTGGATAGCAACGGAGACATAGTTAGTGAGAAGCAAGCAGGACCTAACCTAAATTCGTTGCATGGATTTGAAGTGATTGATAAGATCAAATATAGTTTGGAAGAAGCATGCCCACTTACTGTCTCTTGTGCTGATATTCTCGCCATGGCTGCTCGTGATGCTGTTGCTTCAGTATGTACTGTTCATCATACCTCCTCCATATTTTCACATTATATATACAAATCTATATATTATTTTAGCTTTTTAGTTACGCAAAATAAAGGGAGTAATTTTATTTTAAATAATAAATACATAACCCAAGCTGAAGCTGGATTTTGAAGCTAAAGAGACTCGAGTTTAAATTTAAAAATAATCACTAGTTTAAACTTATGCAATTCATTTTGATTCATGAATCAGTTCATTTTAAAATATATTAGTCAATTCGTCGATAATCTTATGAGTCAGACTATTTATTGCCTAGGCATATGACGAATAAATACATACCTTATTTAGACAAGTATTTTTCCTGCAAAAAATAAAGTTGATTAGGGATTTTCATATGAATTAACATTGACTATTTTACAAATGTTTTACATTTCTAGCAATTGAGGCAAATTTAATTATATTTTATATTGTTGGTAATTGAATGTTAATAATGGGCATTTGACGAAAGAGAGGAGGTCCAAGATGGGAAGTCTGGCTAGGCAGGAAGGACTCCTTGAAAGCTAGCTTTGGTGGTGCCAATAAGTTTATACCTACTCCAAATTCCTCCTTGGAAATTCTCATTGCCAACTTTAAACAGCAGGGGCTAGACATAACAGACTTGGTTGCTTTATCAGGTAAACTGTAATCAAGGAACTATATATATATATATATATATATATAACATAAAATATAAAATAAATAAATAAAGATACAAAATATTTCTATCTATATGTAAATATTTGTTATTATATTGATGTAAACATATAATGTATATAAAATATACAAATTCAGTTTGATTTGATTATTTTAATTTTTTTAAAACTAATAAAAAAATCAAATAAATTGATATTAAATAAAAAAAATATGTTTTGTATTAATTATTTCAGTTCAAAACGAAAATGGTTAGTATAGTGCAGAATATGGGTTTAGCCTTGTCATGAAATTCAACCATTACCAAAAAGACTAAATTCCTAAAAAGAAAAAAAAGAAAAAAAAGGACTAAAACTAACAATTTGAGTAATTATCACTCAATATTTGGGTCTATTCAGCAAAATTAGTTGTTTTGATAATTATTAGCTATTTTAGTAGCTTTTTATAAAATGCTAAAGATTAAATGTTAAATGTTATATGGATTCATTTTTATAAAATGCTATTTTAACCTTTAAAAATTAGTTCAAAACAATATATTATGAAATACTATAAAAATAGCGTTTAGCTTTTTGACAAAAGCTATTGCCAAACACAGCCTTTTTACTCCAACCGATATTATCGGTTTCTAACAGTATCAATTAACTAACAGATTAACTAATTAATCCAATTTTTTAAAAAAAGGTTCAACATTTGCTCACTTTAATAACAAAAATGTTCTGTACACAGGTAGTCACACAATGGGAAAGGCAAGGTGCTTAAGCTTTAGGCAGAGAGTTTATGAAGTGAACCCAGAAGAAAACTATGACAAATACAAGAGATATACTACATTTAGAAGAATCCTACGGTCCATATGTCCAAGATCAGGAAGAGATGATCAATTGGCACCGCTTGATTATAATACTCCAGCTAGATTTGACAATCATTATTTCATAAACATTCTTGAAGGAAGAGGTTTGTTAGGATCTGACAATGTATTGGTCAAAGAAGATGATGAAGGCGAGATAATAAAACAAGTATGGGGTTATGCCTCTAATCAACAACTTTTCTTTGATTCCTTTGTCAATTCTATAGTCAAAATGGGAAATATAAATGTACTTACCGGAAATGAAGGACAGATCAGAGAAAATTGTAGGTTTGTTAATGCTTAACACAAAGTTCGGTCTATTTTTTTATTTTAGTGTTTCGCCCAAAAAATATTTGTAATTAAGTACATGTACTCATTGAAATTTGATTAAGCGATTGTGACAGATTTGTTAATCCAGAAAGCTGAGTCAGTCTTATGGGGGACCCATTGTTATATGCTGACAGCTTATGTGGATACAATAAGTCCACATCACCCAAATCTTAAATCACTTTGATTTTTACTCTTCATTTTGTGTTTCCACATTTAGGGTTTAAATGGTTTGGTGAATAGAAAATCTAATTTTGTTCTGAAGGCTTTTACACCTGAACATTTTATTTTGTTGGGAATATATATGTAGTGCCAACGAGGTATAAACCAAAGTAATGTTGGTGATTTGGGGTCTTTTGATTTTATAATTCTCAAGGAAGATGAAATTTGGAGAAGACAAAAAGTAGAAGATAGGTGCATATTCTTGCCTACAAGGCGTTTGTCAAATTGCTAGAACTAATTCCAGTATTGAGTACACGATTTCCTTCAAAGAGGGATCAATGCAATGTGTTTTAGTTTTCCAAATTTACTCTTGAAGACAAAATTTCATTCAAAGAAGGGGTAATTATTAGGATTCTATTATGATTAAAATGGATTTAATTGAAATTGAAATTGAATTATTGATTGATGGCAGTTGTGTTGATTAGTTTCTTTATTGGATATGATGTGACAATACTAAGTTGGGTGTAAATAAGAAATTATGCAATTGATGTACAATTCTATGGTCATTTTCGTCATTAATGCTCTCCTGCCGTTTTCTCCACGTGAATCCTATCTTTTCGTCTCTTTCACTTTCTTTTCTTTTCCATGTCTTTCCCTTATTTTCTATTCTATTTTCTCACCCAACAAACAGCATAGACTTAACTATCTTTTGTGCAATTCCTAGCATATCTTTAACTATCTTTGATAATGTCAAGAAGTAGAGACTTAATGTTGCCACTTCGCCCTACTTCTTGATGACTATATATGATTCAGTCTTAACAAGCTATGATTGTGAATATAGTTAAAGAGTTAGAACTAGTTGCTAAGGGACTAAACCAATCAAAAATCTTCAAACTTTGCGACTTGTGATAATTACACTCTAAATCTAATTTAACCCTTCAAATACCCAATTGCAACTTTTTGACACGATTACACCCTAATTTAAAATTGATCAAAATTAATGAATAAAATACATTAAATGTCAATCCCACATTTTATATTTGAGTTAACTTAATCCAAGAAATAAGTTGATTAAACAATATAAAATATCATATCCTAAACTTTTCGGGTTGTAACAAATTCCAAACATTTTTTATCGAATTGAATGAAATATGATTTTCGAAATCGCATTCCAAAACAACTTTAATCTCCAACAAATCAATCTTAACTTTCTATTATAGTTGCAGCTTGGATTGATTATGACAAATTTATTATCATAATTGCACTCTAATTGAAATTATATCAAATTTTCTATCACAATAGCACTCTAAATTGAAAATTTATCTCATTTGACTTGAAGCCCTAGATTATTAGAGAAGAATAGTATTATAGAGGGATGAAGCCCGAAATAAAGCAAAACACTTTTCATTGGCTTCATAAATAAGGTTTATGGCGAGAGAGAGGAGAGAGAAATTGGAGGCATTTAGGAGAGAGATGGAGAAAATAACTAACAATTGATGAATGGGAGAAAGATTAGAATGGATAGTTTAAAGAGAAATACACCATTTCACTTAACCAAGACCTAAGGTTAAACTAACCGAATACACTGAGGTGGAATCTGAAATTTTTATTTTTTATTTAATAAATTTACTATAATTTGAATTTATAATATCTGAAGGGGTTAAGATTATTTCAGAATGCACCCTTTTTTCCACTAATATAAGATTTGCACATTAAATAAGATTAAAAATATATATATAAATTTAGGTTGAGATTGCGGTAAAAAAATTTTGTATAATTTGAATTCAGATGCAATAATGACAGTCTACTTGCAATAGTTTGAATTTAAAATGCAACTGTGACAAAATTAAAATTAGGATGTCTTGGTGTTAAAGTCATTCTGGGATGCAATTGTTACATCCTGAGAAGTTAGAGAGTATTTTAAATGCTTTAGCTAACCCATTCCTCAAGTTAAGTTAATTCAAGTATGAACTAAATTATCAAGCAAATACAAAATTTTGCAGGTAGTTTTAATTGTACCATAAATTCGACTTTCTTTTCCTAATATCTTTTGACTTCAATTTTTTATTTATAATAGCACCCTAATTTCAAATTGTATGCATAAAATATTATTTTTGTTGAATTTGTGTACTCTCTCTCATGGTTAGATTAACCGAAAACTCACCGTTTAACAACACTCTAACTAATATTGGTTAGAAATTTAAAGTCATAAAAAGCCAAGTAAAATAATAAATTTTAGTTAGTTATAAACATAAAATATTAGTTTAGGTATTTGTTTTGCCATCTTTTAAGCATGAAATTTTAGTTAGGGTATACTGAAATTATACTTAAAGATCTCTTATAAAAATAGATTTTATTTATTTATTTTTAAGGAATCATTACTTGTTGTTAATATTGTATAAATAAATAAAAAGTATTTTATTTTTAAGATGAATATGTTATTTTTTTATTTAAATATTTATATAAATAAATATATATATTTATTAAAAAATAATATTTTATTCATTAAATTGGGTATAAATTGAAATTAGGATGTTATTATAATAGTTCAGGATACTAAGAGAAGAAAGTTAGATTTAGATTACAATTAAAACTAACTGCAAAGTTTGGAGTTTTTTTAATGATTTAGCTTCGAGTATGAGTCGTGGAACCCATATTTAACGGTCCATTCGTCCCATTTTGTTTACTTGTTATTCTTCTATTAATGTACCAAAATATTTGCAAGATTTCTAAATTCTTATATGGAACCAATTATTTTTCCCATGACAACCTTTATGATCCTTCATTAAATAAATAACTTTTATTAATATCATAACGAGTTAAGGATAAAAAGGATAAAAAAATTTTTATTAATGAAATTCTTAATATACGTGTTTTGTCAAAGCATACAAAAAAAAAAAAAAAAAAAAAAGGATGAAAGGAGTATTTTGTTCATGGAAAATATATAATTTTATCTCAACATTGTGGCATAATTGACTACTTTGTCCTTACATTTAAAAAATTACATTATTTTAAAAATTACATTTTAATGGATCCAAACTATAAGAATAAAATAGTGCAATTTTAAATATAAAGACGAAATAATTAATTATATCAAAATATAAAGTCAAAAATGTAATTGTTTCCCTTTTAGTCATATGTATATAAGGTTAATCATGTAATTTTATTAGCATTAATGACTTAAATCTCAAATAATAAACAGAAAAATGATTTCATTTAACGAACTCAAACTACAAGGATAAAATAGTATAATTTTTAAAATTACAAAAATAAAACAGTTGATTATATCAAAGAAAATGAGGACAAAAATATAATTTTTCCCTTATTCATTAACTTTGACTAATTTCAAATTAGGATACAATTGTGACAAAAAAAAATTCAAATTAAGGTATCTAAGGGATTAAGCTGGATTTAGGGTGCAATTGTTAAGAGATGTAAAATTCCAAAATTTTTGGATGGTTTAGCCTTGCCAAGGCTACAAACATTGCCATATACTTCTTGGGAGAAATGACACGAGCACCGGTTGTTAGCTATTATTTGGCAAGTTCAACAAGCATACATGAGACTATAAATTGATGAAGGATTAGAAGATATTCAACTTGGTATATGATTAAATGCGTCTATTTTGTAATTTCTTAAGGGATTGATGTCCTCACTCTATCTCTTGCAAATAGAGGCGGGCATCATGTTGATTTGGTCCAAAACAAACTAAATCAATGAATGAATCAAATTGTTATATAGAAAAAAAAATCAAAACTAAGCCAAACCAGTCAGAAGCTGGTGTCTTAACTGTCTAACTGTTGTTCATGTATGGTTTGAGAGATCAGAGGCTGGTGTGTCTAACTGTCTACCATGTGCGAGTTAGGATATAAGAATAAGTCTCTCTCCAATTCCTATCCTTGCCTCTCGTAAGGAAAGCTGCATACTGAATAAAAAACAGTGTGTTTCTGCTGTGGATTTAAATTTACTTACTCACCAAAATGAAATGATTGTGATTGTGCCTTTGTGAGCTCGTCTAAGAATCTGACAATGGTTTGCGAGCTCAGTTGTGTAATATGGACAGCACACAAATACCACCATTTTACTTGCAGGAACTCAATGCAATCGATGTCTTCCAAAGCTTGGAGGAACTCAAATTGAGCCGAAGCAGAATTTAGATTAACAACCATGCATACATTCAAGGGTCAATTTCACCTTTTGACCAAGTAAAATTTTAACCAAGTCTGAAAGGTTAGAGTAATCACATATTATCACATGTTCATGCAAAGATTAGACTATGTGGACCATCAAGATCCTATACTTGTATAAATCATGCAGCAACTAGACAGTCTAGATTCATACATCACATGAAAACAAGAGAAACTAAATGTGAAATGAAGCAGCAAAAGGAAAAAGACATCATAGAAGAAAATGAGAAGAAACAAAACAATTTAACAATGGACATAAGTAGAAGTAAATTTCACATCCTTTAAATGAGACATCCGTTTTAGTTTCACTTCTTTTCTTTTCTTCCCATTTGCTTCACATAATTCCATTTCTTTTCATTCTTTTCCCTTGCATCTTTTAGTACCCAAACTAAGTGAAAATGTTCTCTGAGTTTAGGAAGGTCCTAATCTAACTCTGGTTTACTCACTGTTTGCAACATTGGCTCTGCATTTTGTGGCAATCAGTTGCTTAAATGCAGAGGATGGAGAAGAAGTGGGACTGTTTCCTTCTTTAGACTATGGCTTCCTCATAAATGTAATGTGGACTAATAATAAATTTTCTTTGGTTTAGTCATTTCTGCAGGGCCTTGGAGTTCTATCCTGACCATACAGTTTCACCTAAAAAGCTTCAAGTTTTTGCAGGAATTTAAAATACTAATCATGAACCAGAAATATAATCCTGTCTTAATCAAGCATTAATCGATTAACCAGAATTTTCAGTATGCAGTATCCTTCATTGTTCTTTCCTTTATTTTTATTTTTATTTTTTGTTTTCTACAGAATCTTTCATTTTAATATAATGGGTTGAGAAACATTAGATTCGCCCTCTAGACCAACATAACAGTAATTTCATCAAAAATCAACTTGCAATTCATCAATTAACCGAAGGCTATCCAAAGTATCTAATGAAGAATTTTAAATAATACACAAAAGAAAAAATAAAATTCCAACTTAGAACGCTTCCAAAATAAAGCGATTATACTTGCATGAATCCATTATATTTCTCAAACATTATTAAATTAGAATATGCACAAGAAAGGATGCATATAAGGCCAATACTTCATAAGCAAGCCTATAATAGTTATTCCAAATATTCCGTATAATTTTACCTAACCTCAAAGCTCAATACTATACAGATTCTAAACAAGCAAAAAAGTAATATATTGCAAGACATTTCCAACCTTGTTAAGAAGCAGCAGCTTTGATAGCCTTTTGCAACTCACTTTCCAGATCAGTTGCCCGATCTGCAGGCTTCTTTGGTTCTGCTCGCCCATTACCTTCATTTTTTTTGCTCCTCCATTGTTCAAACTCTCCCAACCTATCAGTTGAAGCTGGCACCACATTCTTTACAACACCATTACTCACTCCACGCGATGTCTTTGCTGAGACTCCAACTCTCATTTCTTCTAAGCACCTCCGCATATCCTTATTTTCCCTCTCTATTTTGTCTAAATCCCTTCTCATCCAAAAACACATTCCTTTCAATAACTCCAAATCACCTGCACTATTATTCTCATTTTCTTTTATTTCCTCAACCTTATCAACCCTCTCTATCCCAATCTTATTTACTATCAAATAAGGCCTCTTTATCCCCCAATCATCAGGCAAATTCACACTCCACCTCAGATTCACCTTTACCCTTTTACTTAAAGGCAAAATTGTCCTTGCCTTGACAGCAACTCCACTCAAAATACCAACTTTCTTAGCATCTCTCCACACTAATTGCCTATCTGCAAAAAACCCAATTCCAATATCACTCGGGTTAGCATTTGCGGACCTTTCTTTATCTTTGCTAGTAAATGGCTCCAATTTCACTTCTTGCCAACCCAATGGCACATCTGGAGCAAAACCATTTACGAACTCAGAATTTGAAGACGAGCTATAGTCCAAATTGGACTCAGATACCAAGTGGGTCCCAGAATCAGAATCAGGGTTAGGGTTTGAAGAGGGAGATGTTCTTTTGTGAAGAGAGAAATGACCAAAGTTGGGCTTAAAATGAAGAGAGAAAGTAGGGATGACAACATTAGGGCTTGAATTAGAAAGAGAGAAATTAGCAGAGAAAACCAGAGGGGAATTTTGAGGAGAGCCAAAGAGGCCTAATCCTGATTTAAGAGATAGAGAAATTGGAGAAAAGAAAGCATCTGTAGTAGATGATGGATTGTAGGTGAATTTGAGAGAAGGACCAGAAGGAAAATTGGTGGCAACAGAGAAGGAGAAATCTGAAAATGAGTTTGCAGCGGTGGAGAAGATAGAAGTGAAAGGCTGGTCGAACATTGAAATGGGTATTTTGGCTTTTAAGCGAGGATTATCTTCATCTTGAAGATTGAGGGAGAGCTTCATTTTTTTCAAAAAAAAGTTCTCGCTCTTTCTATTAACAATCAGGAGGTGGAAGAGAAAGCGGCCAAAGAGAAAGGAATTGAATTATGCATTCAGATGTAGAATGAAGCTTACGATTTGTCTGGTCCCATTCGGTTTCTACAAACGAGTGGTTGAGATTGAGTTTAATCTAAAATGAGTGAATATAGTTATCACTCACAAGTCGAAAAGATGATTTTGATTTTGGAGTTTTTGCAAAATTAAATATATCTTCTTTACTACAGAGCAAATCCTATTGAGCTTTGAATCATGAAAATCAAAATTTAAAAAAAATAAAGTGTTGATTGATGTTTTGGGTGTATATAAAAACTAATCCAAATACCCCGTTTTTCGCCGGTGTTTATATATTTTTTAAATGGCTAAACGTTTCTAAATATTCTCGATTTGATGACCTGTAACACTAAAATGAACTCACTCCCAAACACTCAATTTTAAACTATAATTGCAACTTCAATTAAAATTAACATTAAAATATAATAAATGTAGGACCCATATGAGTTAATTAACCCACCTTGGATAGGTTAACTAAAACGCACCGTTCAGGAATAGGAGAAGTTTAACCCGTCTCCGCAAGCCGATGATTCCATATTATTTAGAGTCCATTGCTATTGGTTCTTCTGGAGCCATAGATCGGGGAGCCTTTGTCTCTGCCTCTGCTGGTAATGGCGGCCCTAATGGCCTTACAGTAACCAAAATAGCACCTTGCGTTACAACAGTTGGCGCTGGAACCCTTGATAGGGATTTTCCCGCTAATGTGAAGCTTGGAAATGGAAAAGTGATTCCTGGTATGAGTGTTTATGGTGGGCCAGGACTCCAGGTAAATTGTATCCCGTAATTTAAGGAAAATAATTAATTCAGTTTTGACCAAACTAATTAAATCATTATTCCAGTTTGGCAATATCAATTAGTGGTCCCTAGTTTACCTCCATCCATTTTCTCCAGATTTTTCCATTAAAACTTTTTAAAAAAATTAAAATACCCTAACACATAAGAAGAGAAAATAATTAATTCGTCCCTGAGGTTTAACCAAACTAACTAAGTCATCCATGTAGTTTAACAATATTAATTAATGATACTTGAGGTTTACTTCCGTTAAATCATTTGATCATTCTGTTTATTTTCTCTTGATTTTTCTGTTAAAACCTTAAAAAAAGACTAAAGTATCGTTATACTTAAGAAGAAAAATACTAAACTAACTTAGGTTATTTGCTTTATAACGGAATGACAGTTAAGTCTTAACAAATTTATAACTGAAATTTTGCAAAAACAATGTTTTGTTTTCCTAAAATATTCTTACTATTCCTATGGTCCTATCTTCGTTTCATTAGTTGTAGTTTGTAATGGAATATGTAAAATAACTTGTTCTCTTGAATGTTGATATCTAAAATTAAATGCCTATTATTTTTATTGAAATTAACTCGATGTATATTTTTCTTTTTTTCATCTTTTTGCGAGCGGCTCAAAACAGTAAAGTGACACATTATGTTGATCATTTTTTTTTTTTTTGGGGGTAAATATCAAATAATCAATGTATACCCTGACTCTTCGTTTTCCCTTCACGACAAATGAAAATTCTAAACTAAGTTAGTTTAATCTTTTTCTTATTAAATCTCATGTATTTTAGTCTTTTTTTTAAGGTTTTAATGAAAAAATCTGGAAAAAATAGACGGAATGACCAAATGGTTTGACAGGGGTAAACCTCAGGATTATTAATTAATATTGTTAAACTACAGGGATGACTTAATTAATTTGATCAAACCTCAGAGACGAATTAATTATTTTCTCTTCCGAAGTGTCAGGATATTTTAGTTTTTTTTTTAAGGTTTTAACGGAAAAATCTGAAGAAAATAGACGGAAGAACAAAGTGATTTCACGGATGTAAATTAGAGACTATTAATTAATATTACCAAACTGCAGGAAAGATTTAGTTAGTTTAGTCAAATCTCAGAGACAAGTTAATTATTTTCCCTCTAATTTATTCTCGTAGTGAAGGTAGATGGTTACTCTAGTTAATTATGTTTAGAAGGTTATTTAGATCCTAAACTTGTTAAAGGCAAAATAGTGATATGCGACGGAGGAATAAATTCAAGAGCAGCTAAAGGTAATGTTGTTAATGGTAATGATTTTAGCTAATGGGGTTTAAGATGTGAACGTTTAGTTGCAGATTTTCATGTATTGCCTCCAGGTTCAAACTCCTAATCACGAAGAAGAGCTATGGAGGAGAGGGAGAGGAATCGTTGAAGAAGAGAGGGTTGGCCTTTGGGTTAGAAAAACTAGACCGTGCCGTTTAAAACAAACCAAAGTTTGGTTTAGTTAACTTCAGTGGGTCCCGCCTTATTATATTTTAATGTCAATTATGACCAAATTTGTAATTAAGGTGCAACTTCTATGCAATTTTAAAATTGGAGTGTCTGAGAGGGATTAAGTTATTTTAGGGTGCAATTGTTATAAATAAGTCTGTCAATATGAGAGTATGTGGAATGGTTTAAAATTTTTTAAATAAATATTATTATTGAATTATGTTATTATTTTTTAAAAGTTTTTGATTTTTGAATAAAAATTATAATATTAGTTCTATTTATTTTATTTTTAAAAATCAAATTATCTTAGATCTAAAAAATGTTGAGTGTTTAAAGGAAAAAACGTATAACACACTCATCTCTTATTTATTCTATTTGGATGATTGTAATTGTGAAATTGAAATAGATTGTGAATTTAAATTTGAGTTTTAAATGTAAAATAATCACTAGTATGTCAAATATTGAGATATAATATTTATTTTCTATCAAATATAATTATCTTTTTCGTGTGGTAAAAAATAGGATGTTTTATTTAGATGCAAAAAAGAAAAAAGAAAAAAAAAAAAGAATAGGCTAAAGATGAAAAATGGAAGTTTCTTGTCTCCATGCAATGATAAATTTGTCTCTCTTTGAAAAATGAAGAGGCTAAAGAAACTTATTTTTATTTGAAGAGAGGATTCTTCAACCTCAGCACTTGTTGTTCGATCAATAGCTTTTCAATAATCTTCATATTGTTGTTATAAACATACCACATTGCATTCATAAATTAAATGCAAAGCATCTACCACTAATCAAACACAACATCAAACATCTTCAACTCCAACAATTTTTATTAAACGTCATAAAACCTAAACCTAATAAACACATATAATGCAAAACCTAATCTAACAAATACAGATTATATACAAACTTAACATATTATATACAAACTTTGATTGGAGAGTAGGAGAGTGGGACGCTTGAAAAACAAAATCAGTATAAATATACAAGAGGTAGATATATTTATATAGATATAGATAAGAAAAATTTTAAAAATTGTAATTATTTAAATGTAATTATATTTAAAAGTAAGT
This sequence comes from Jatropha curcas, assembly GCF_041381405.1. Classification (NCBI taxonomy): domain Eukaryota; kingdom Viridiplantae; phylum Streptophyta; class Magnoliopsida; order Malpighiales; family Euphorbiaceae; genus Jatropha; species Jatropha curcas. The sequence goes on from NC_143161.1 coordinate 12,618,547, forward strand.
AGATTAAATTTGAATTTATTAAATTCGATTTTCAAATAGAATTCTAATATGAATATAATATGATTAAAGTTTAAAAGCAAGTAGATTAAATTTGAATTTGTTAAACTCGATTTTCAAATTGAATTCTAATATGAATATAACACTTCAAAATTTTTATTGTTAGTTTTTAAATTTAGGAAATATCCACTCAAAATGTAGAAAAATAAGAAGAAAACTAAAAAATTCCTTAGAAAAAGAAAAATAAATAAGGACACTGCAAACCATTATTTCGGTTTCTTTTCTTTCTTTGCTGCTACTAGAGCCGATGAAAGCTTGGTTTTTGTAATTCCATTGTTTTCTCTTCAATTCATGGACAATTTAAGGATGGCAACTTTTCAATTTAAATTTGCTAAAAATCAACTTAATGAAACATATCAAATAAATAAGGATTTTTCTTATAAAATCAGTTCGATTCCGAATTTTTCTTATAAAATGTTGACTTTTTTAAAATTTGGGCCTGGGCCTACTAATTTTTTAGTTTTTGGACCTATTTTTTTCGAAACCCAAAGTCCTAATATATTAATTAAAATAATTAAATTGCCTAATTTTAAAGACATGTGAAAAATATAACATAACTTATTGTAACTAATTAATGTATTTTAGTATTAAATTTAGTCATATTTTATTCTTTTTGTTTAAAATTATTTATTAATTTCTTATTCTTTTTGTAAAAGCCAAATTTGAACTATTTTCTATTTGATATCAAAGTTGTTTTTAACCTATACTTTTAATTTTATTTAATAAATATATCTAAAAATATTATATATAAAAAATCAGTTGAACCGTATTGAATCCAATCAAACCTTTTGATTTAGTGAACTCCTACCTTCACCGGTTCACTAACCGGTCCGATTCTCAGAACACTGCTTAGAAGAGATATTAAGGCATTTGAGTATTTTCACCTTGATTTAACAGAAAATACCCTACAAATTGGACAGAGGGACTACTTAGGTTAACAGATGCAAATGTCGTGTAGGCTCTGGATATTTGTCTAAAACGCAATGACTAAAATAATTTCGTCAAACCTAAAGGACTAAATAATTAATTTTCTAAAAATATTTTATATTTATTAACAGAGAAATTACTATCTCTGTTCTCTTTATATAGAGAAACTTTCTATATGTTTTGTGAACAAATTAAAGTTATACTACCTGTTTTGTGAATTTACTATGTCGAAAGGAATAATGCATTTTATGGATTTTAAAAGTCTCTTTAGAAGTGTTGAAAAAGTTTGATTTGAGTGTTTTCAGTATAGAATAAAAAATGACAAAAATTAATCTTATTGAATTGAATTAATTCATCAATTTCAAAAAATCAAAACAATTTTTAAAGTTAAATTGGCTGAAAAAAGATTAAAATTGACATTTAAATCTTTTTAAAATAAATTTAGAGATTCGATTAGCTAAAATGATTAACTATAATTTTTTTAATCTTTCTTAATAAATTTAGGTGTTAAATTGGTCTTTCATTCCTAGAAATAAAAGTCAATTTGGCCCATAAACTTGTTTAGTGAGATCAGGTCAAATTTGACCTTTTAGGCCAATTTAACCATTGAATTTGTTTAAAATAATTAAAAATGTCAGATTTAATTTTTTAGGCCAATCTAATTCCTGAACTTATTTTAAAATTTTTACAAATTAATGAATTGATTCAATTTCATAGGATTGACTTTTCCTTTTTTTTTTTTTTTTACTAAATACATCATTTCAAACTTTTAACACTTTTGAATTGAAGTTTAAATCCATAAAAGTGTCATTTTTCTAACACAATAAATTTACACATGCAGTATTACTTTAATATGTTCAACATGAGAAATACATGGATTACATATCAATTTTCAAAATGTCCAAATTATATATTATATAAACTCAAAATCATCGGTTAAGATAAAGAGGATATAACATACTTCATATATGATTTTCCTTTATTTCATATTTAATTAATTTTTTGATAAATTATACAACTCGATCTTAACTATAATCTTAAATGTCTATAATACAATGAAGAATCAATAGCTAAATTAACCCAAAATATTAAACTTGATCTTTTTAATCATTTTAAACAAGTTTAATACATAAATTGACTTAAAATCTTAAATCTGATCTTTTTAATTATTTGAAAGGTTCAAGAGTTAAAGTGGCCAAAATAGTCAAATATGACATTTTTTATCTTGCTAAACAGACTCAGAGGCTAAATTGACCTTATTCCTTCATTCCTATATTCAATCATTTTTATCATTGTGTATATAGGAATAAGAAAAAATTATAAAGTGTCCCCATATTATGTCAAAATTAACTATTTTGTCCCTATATTTTTTAATTTGATTCCATCCAATTATTCTGTCCTTTTGTCAATATTTTTTATTTTTTTCATTAAAAGCTTATGAAGGATACAAATACTTATAACTCCCTATTAAATTTGCATTTTCTACCACAAAAATCCAAATTCAATAGGAAAATCTCTTTAAAATTAAATTGTAAACACCAAGTGTCAAGAAACTAACCCGTTTGGCAAGTGAAGCGGCCACCATATTTGAAGTAGCAATTGATAGAAACAAAACAGAAGATTCATATTATCATAAAACATAATCCCTCAACCTGTCTATCCAAAACCCTCATTAAATTCGCAAAAAGAATTGATTACACTTTATTCAAAAACATGAAAAAGCTGTAATTAATTAATTGCCTAAAGCAATCGTACGAAAACCCAAACAAAAGCCCATCGGCAACAACATTTTCACCATTGTTAGCTCCAGAATGTCAAGGTGGTTTCGGTGGCAGAGGGGAGAGAGAAAGAAAAGAAGAAAGGGAAAGAACACAAGAGTATATCGGTCTTTTCCTTTAAATTTAATAGTAAAAATCTAAAATATTGACAGAAGTGTTGACGCGTGTTTTTTATGCCCCGCCTGATCCAATGATGATACGAGGATGAATGGGTCAATACCATCTAGAAGTCTTTTAATCCAAGGATTTAAACAAAAATAATAATAATAAACAAATAAATAAATAAAAGTAAAAAATAAAAATAAAAATAAAATTGCATCACAGCAGCTGTGTGATGCAGCTGTGCAGCATAAAAATATAAAATTAAAAAAAAAAAAAAGGAAAAAAGGAAAAACGCGTAGCTACAGTAGCTGTGCTACTGTAGCACGCGTTCCCCTAACTTAAAAAATAAAAAAAATAATAATAATAAATAAAAAATAAAAAAAAAAAGAGAAAAGAGGAAAAACGCGTAGCTACAGTAGCTGTCCTTCTGTAGCACGCGTTCCCCTAAAAAAAATAAAAAATAAAAAATAAAAAAATCTGCTACAGTGCACTGCTACGGTGTTTTGTACTGCACTGCTACAGTGCAATGCTACAGCACTGCTACAATGCTTTTGTACTACACTGCTACAGTGCTTTGTACTACACTGCTACAGTGTCCCAACCTCTATAAATAACCCTCTCTCTCACAATTTTCACACACTACACTTCTACACCACACTTCTACACTACACAATCTACAATCTATAATTTCTATTACACTTCATAATACTTAAATTTCTTTTCAAAAATTCTTATGAATTAATTTTGAAAAGAGATTGCTATTAGATATTAATTTTAGGTGAATTAAAAATATAAAAAAGAGAAAATAGCAAAAATAAATATAAAGAAACTCACTTAAATCCTTGGATTTAAAGCTTCTAGGAGATTAAAAAGACTTTTGATCCATTCATAATCCTCAATCTGAGTATCAGGTAATTTTCTTAACATTTTTTTACATATTCTTGTATTTTTATTATTTTTATGCTTTTAGTAATTTATATTTCTTTAAATTATAGTCTATTTATATTTGGTCATTTTATATTTTCCTAAGTTATATTTAAGTTGTATTCTTTTTACGCACTGTTTATTACTATTCATCATACTGATTATATATTTATCCGTAAGAATTTTATTATTTTTTTGGTTGAATGCAAAAATTAAAATTAAAAAATTAAAATATGAGTTAAATATTGAGTAATAATTATGAATGGTTTTATTTTTATTAGTTTATGGACTTAATTTTTCATTCGATTTATATATTTTTAGATCCGGTTTAATTATGTGTTTATTTATTTCATGTGTTTATTTATTTGGACTTTACAATTTATGTTTAAAATAAAAAATAAAATTAAATTTGTAGATTTATTAATAATTTGCATATTCAGAAAATAAAAATAATTATAATGCTTAGAATTAAGTTTGTAAATTTATTTATGTTTAAAATTAATTTACATGTTTATTAATAATAATTTGTATATTTAGTGTTAAATAATAATTATGTGTGATTTTATTTTTGTAATTTTTGTATTTAATTTTGAATCGGTTTATATAATTTTTTGGATTCGGTTTGTCGCCGCCTTGAACCATAAGGCAAGAGCGGGTTATTTATTTATTCCATTTAATATTTTTGATTTGGTTTGTCGCCCGCCTTGAACCATAAGGCAAGAGCGGGTCTTTTATTTATTTGGTTGAATTGCTTTGATTTAATTGGTTTAAATTGAATAATTGTTATGTGATAATTAGATTTGTTTGGGACGATTAAATAATTTTCCAAATAGGAACTCGGTCCGATTTATTTGGATTGGGTTTAAATAAATAAATAATTTGGCTTTTCTAACTAAAATAAATTAGAAATCATAGGTTAATAATAGAGGCCGGTTTTTCGGGCGTCGGCTTCCAACGGGCCGGCGTACCCAATTCCCTTACCCAGAATCACATTGGTGTGCCTGACCAGTATTTTAAAATAATTTGGCCTTAAAACAAAATTGGGTTTAAAATGAAGTCATTTTTATAAAAACGGTCCCATTGCCTAAACAATGGGTGGCGACTCAAAATTGTTTATAAGACCGATTTATCGGCACCATATCCAAATAAAAAATATTTTATCCAAAAACCACAAAAAAAAAGATGTTTTCGGGTCCTTCGGGGGGATTTTCGGCGAAAATTTTCGCCGAAAATCCCCCCGAAGGACCCGAAAACATCCCTTTTTGTGGTTTTTGATGAAATGTTTTTATTTGGATGCGGTGCCGAAAAATCGGTCTTATAAACAATTTTGAGTCGCCACCCATTGTTTAGGCAATGGGACTGTTTTTATAAAAATGACTTCATTTTAAACCCAATTTAGTTTTAAGGCCAAATTATTTTAAAAAAGACTGGTCAGGCGCATCAATGCAATTCTGGGTAAGGGAATTGGGTACGTCGGCCAGTTGGAAGCCGACGCTCGGAAAAACCGGCCTCTATTAACCTATGATTTCTAATTTATTTTAGTTAGAAAAGTCAAATTATTTATTTATTTAAACCCAACCCAAATGAATCGGACCGAGTTCCTATTTGAAAAATTATTTAATCGTCCCAAACAAATCTAATTATCACATAGCAATCATTCAAATTAAAGCAATTAAATCAAAGCAATTAAACCAAATAAATAAAAAGACCCGCTCTTGCCTTATGGTTAAAGGCGGGTAACAAACCGAATCAAAAATATTAAATGGAATAAATAAATAACCCGCTCTTGCCTTATGGTTAAAGGCGGGCAACAAACCGAAGAATAAATCAAATAAATAAAAGACCTGCTCTTGCCTTATGGTTCAAGGCGGGCGACAAACCGAATCCAAAAATTATATAAATCGATTCAAAATTAAATAAAAAAAATTACAAATGCAAAATCACATATAATTATCATTTAACACTAAATATACAGATTATTATTAATAAACATGCGAATTAATTTTAAACATAAATAAATTTACAAACTTAATTCTAAGCATTATAATTATTTTTATTTTCCGAATATGTAAATTATTAATGAATCTACAGATTTAATTTTATTTTAAACATAAATTATAAAATTCAAATAAATAAACACATAAAATAAATAAATACATAATTAAACCGGATCCAAAAAAATATATACAAAAATCGAACGAAAAATTAAATCCATAAACGAATAAAAATAAAACATACATAGTTATTACTTAATATTTAACTCATATTTTAATTTTAATTTTTTTTAATTTTTTATTTTAATTTCATTTTTTACATTCAACCACAAAATAATAAAATTTATACGGATAAATATATTAATCAGTATGATGAATAGTAATAAACAGTGCGTAAAAAGAATACAACTTAAATATAACTTAAGAAAATATAAAATGACCAAATATAAATAGACAATAATTTAAAGAAACATAAATTAATAAAAGCATAAAAATAATAAAAATACAAGAATGTAAAAAAAATGTTAAGAAAATTACCTGATACTCAGATTGAGGGTTGTGAATGGATCAAATGTCTTTTTTATCTCCTAAAAGCTTTAAATCCAAGGATTTAAGTGATTTTTTTTATATTTATTTTTTGTTATTTTTTCTCTTTTTATATTTTAATTCACCTAAAATTAATATCTAATAGCAATTTCTCTTCAAAATTAATTCATAAGAATTTTTTAGGAGAGAAATTTGAATATTATGAAATATAGTAAAAATTATAGATTATAATTTTTTTAGTAGTATAGTGTTGAGAGAGATAGAGGGCGAGAGAGAGTGGGCGAGAGAGTTGAGAGAGTGTGTTATTATAGGGGTTGGGACACTGTAGCAGTGTAGTACAAAGCACTGTAGCAGTGCTGTAGCATTGCACTGTAGCAGTGTAGTACAAAACACTGTAGCAGTGCACTGTTACAGCACTGATACAGTGTTTTGTACTACACTGCTACAGTGCTTTGTACTACACTGCTATAGTGTCCCAACCCCTATAATAACACACTCTCTCAACTCTCTCGCCCACTCTCTCTCGCCCTCTATCTCTCTCAACACTATACTACTAAAAAAATTATAATCTATAATTTTTACTATATTTCATAATATTCAAATTTCTCTCCTAAAAAATTCTTATGAATTAATTTTGAAGAGAAATTGCTATTAGATATTAATTTTAGGTGAATTAAAATATAAAAAGAGAGAAAATAACAAAAAATAAATATAAAAAAAATCACTTAAATCCTTGGATTTAAAGCTTTTAGGAGATAAAAAAGACATTTGATCCATTCACAACCCTCAATCTGAGTATCAGGTAATTTTCTTAACATTTTTTTTACATTTTTGTATTTTTATTATTTTTATGCTTTTATTAATTTATGTTTCTTTAAATTATTGTCTATTTATATTTGGTCATTTTATATTTTCTTAAGTTATATTTAAGTTGTATTCTTTTTACGCACTGTTTATTACTATTCATCATACTGATTAATATATTTATCCATATAAATTTTATTATTTTGTGGTTGAATGTAAAAAATGAAATTAAAATAAAAAATTAAAAAAAATTAAAATTAAAATATGAGTTAAATATTAAGTAATAACTATGTATGTTTTATTTTTATTCGTTTATGGATTTAATTTTTCGTTCGATTTTTGTATATATTTTTTTGGATCCGGTTTAATTATGTATTTATTTATTTTATGTGTTTATTTATTTGAATTTTATAATTTATGTTTAAAATAAAATTAAATCTGTAGATTCATTAATAATTTACATATTCGGAAAATAAAAATAATTATAATGCTTAGAATTAAGTTTGTAAATTTATTTATGTTTAAAATTAATTCGCATGTTTATTAATAATAATCTGTATATTTAGTGTTAAATGATAATTATATGTGATTTTGCTTTTGTAATTTTTTTTATTTAATTTTGAATCGATTTATATAATTTTTGGATTCGGTTTGTAGCCCGCCTTGAACCATAAGGCAAGAGCAAGTCTTTTATTTATTTGATTTATTCTTCGGTTTGTTGCCCGCCTTTAACCATAAGGCAAGAGCGGGTTATTTATTTATTCCATTTAATATTTTTGATTCGGTTTGTTACCCGCCTTTAACCATAAGGCAAGAGCGGGTCTTTTTATTTATTTGGTTTAATTGCTTTGATTTAATTGCTTTAATTTGAATGATTGCTATGTGATAATTAGATTTGTTTGGGACGATTAAATAATTTTTCAAATAGGAACTCGGTCCGATTCATTTGGGTTGGGTTTAAATAAATAAATAATTTGGCTTTTCTAACTAAAATAAATTAGAAATCATAGGTTAATAGAGGCCGGTTTTTCCGGGCGTCGGCTTCCAACGGGCCGACGTACCCAATTCCCTTACCCAGAATTGCATTGATTCGCCTGACCAGTCTTTTTTAAAATAATTTGGCCTTAAAACTAAATTGGGTTTAAAATGAAGTCATTTTTATAAAAACGGTCCCATTGCCTAAACAATGGGTGGCGACTCAAAATTGTTTATAAGAACGATTTTTCGGCACCGCATCCAAATAAAAACATTTCATCAAAAACCACAAAAAGGGATGTTTTCGGGTCCTTCGGGGGGATTTTCGGCGAAAACAGATTGGCGACTCTGCTGGGGATACAACCACTAGTCCCCGATTATTTTTAATAATTAGTTGGTTGTGATTAGGAATTAACTCTAAAAACCTATGTCTTCTAAAATTGTAAATAAATTTGGTTAGAAAGCCGTTGGAAAATTTTTAATCGTCCTTGTTTGTTTATTCGCTTTCCTTTTCCTTTATAGGATTTTTGCATTCATTCGCATTTCTCTCTTCTCACCTCATTCTACCCATGCTACCCTTCGGTACTGGTGTTAAGTTTGACGGTGGATCTAGCCTAAACCATGCGATTTAGGTGCATCCATCCGAGAATTAACATTACTACCAACCGCAAGCCTAGTACCTTAAAGGTGCGTCAAAAGGAGTAGGCCCAACAAAGCCTGAATCCTGTTTGCGGAACCCAGACTTTGTTAAGCCCAATAAGACTAAAGCCAGTGCATATAGTTGAAAAACCTTAGTTACTTCCCCTAAGGTGTACCCGATTCTGTTTGCTGTTGTTATGCCACATTCATTTCCGAGAGTTTATATCGTCAATCTCAAAACCCCCTGTTGGTTGTCGAGATTAGACCAATTCCTAGGAAACAGATGTCGAAATTTATACCAATGGAATCCGTGTGTGGGAGAAATAAGGTTAGAAGGCATGCATTTCCCAACTCCCGTTCCCCTGTATGATATAAATTGTACATATGTTGTGACATTCATGCATCATGTAATACTTTTTGTTTCAGCCATTCATTAATAAGAGCTAATTTTCAGTATGGATGTATGACCTCAATTTTGAGAGTGGACCTCTAATTCGTTTTGAATAATATAATGCAATCGTTTATAGTGAATTGATACCTAAAAAAAAAGAGAGCTATAAGGGGGGTTGAGATTCCTTTGAATTTTCACATATCCCGCATTATTTGAAAATAAGCGTGAGATTGCAAAAAAAAAAAAAAATTGTAATTAATCAAAATAAGATCCTGCTTGGGACCATTTGTTCCAAGGCAAAAAGTAAGGACACAAAAAAAATTTTTCCGCTTGGAAATTCTTTCATTCCAAGGCAAAAATTAGGGACTTGAGAGAAAATAGCCGACTGTAAAATCCAAAAGGAATGGTCGACGACAGATAATGCCAGAAATGTTTTAGTGCAAAGTAAATAATTGCTATGTTATTCATGCTGAATTTTAGGTCCAATCATAATAAAACAAGATCTTATTTCCATACTGATCATTAGCACATTAGATTTGCATTTCTCATCCATGTGCCTATATTCTTCATGCATATAAGTGCAAAGACAGAAAAAAGGCAAAGCACCATTCACATCGTCTTCTCAAACAAGAGAAGTAGATGCCTTACAGCAAACACAGGAGAATTTGCATATCACAGTTTTTGACATGGGACAACAACTGCACACGATCCAGGCAAACCAAGCATGCATGGAATGGAAGTGGATGAGATATTTCCAAAAAAATAAAAAAAATAAAAAAAAAATAAATAAAAAAAATAAAAAAATAAAAAAAAATAAAAAAATCTTTTTTACTCTGTCACCTTCAGGTTCGGGAGGCCTAGGGATTTTCTGTCCTTTGTTTTTCATTTCTTTTTAATTTCTTGTGTGTTTTATGCATGTGCATTTTGTATTTTATGCGTGTATTCTCCCACGATGAAGACATTGTGTCTTTCAAGTGTGGAAGAGAACTATATTTTCATTTCATTTCACTTATAAAAAAAAATCGATTGACAAAAAATAATAATAAAAAAAAAAACTTTGACAAAAAAAAAAAAAAGGGTCAACTTCTTTGCCTTAGTCCAATGTTTTAGTCTCTACATGTTGATTGGTTCGTATTTTGCTTGTTGAGATAGAAGTCTTGAATAATATACCATGATTAAGAGATTTAAATGCTTTTATGAACTTAGTTATTAAGATATGACATATAAAATATTTCTTTGCAAATATTAATCTTTAATTTATCTTTGACTTTAGAGAAACATGAATCCTAACTTAAATGAAGAATAGGAAGGAAAGGGAAACTAAAGTCATAATACTTGTATGTTTCAAGTCAATAAAGGATGAGGGTATTTTGAAAAACAAAAAAAAAATAGTAAGATGGAGGGAATAATAGAAATCTGTTCTAAAACGAAGTGGTACGGAGCATAAAATGCAACCACTTACTATTTACATTCCCACACCTCTCCATATAAAAAAAAAGAAAAATGTGGTATGGAGCATAAAATGCAACCACTTTGTGAAAAAGAAATAGGTTACCTAAAAATACCTTGAGATAAGAAGTAATACATAGTGTGCCAAAATTGTCCTAAATACTTCCCATTCTACATTCTAAGGAAGGAGGATTGCCTACCTCATATTTTGAATGACTAGATTTTATATAACTATATTGAAATTTTAGATGTCATATTCATTTATACCACTTGGTTCATAAACACTTCAATCTCTTATCTTTGGTAGATTACTTAAGAAATCTAAATCAACGAGCAAAAATAAACATGATCAACATGGGTTCAAAAAAAAAAATGTTTTTGCTTAGGGACAAGCAAAGAACTAAGTGTGGAGGAATTGATAGCCTCGGGCAAATTTTGTTATGCTATTTTCATATGATTTGCATGACTGCATGTTGTTTTTATTGTTGTTTTTATACATTTTGTGTTTGCTCGTGTTGTTATTTTAAAGTGATTATAGGAATACAATTTGAAAAAAAAAAAAAAAACAAAAAAATGCGTAAATTTTTGTCCTTAGCTAAATAATCCACTTTAATGTGCTTTCATTTCTTAATCCAAGGCAAGCCCAAGTGCTAATCCAGCAAATAATTTCAAAAAAGATTTTGTTATTGTCTTTTGATTGTCTTCAAGAATCAATAAAGAGAAAACTGCTGGAATTATTCATTGAAAAAAAAAATAATAATAATAAAATTTCAAAAAAAATTTCAAAAAAAAGAGCAGCTGCAGCAGTCATCACTTTGGTTGGATCATCAAACACCGATGGTCATCACCAGCTGGCTGGCATTTGCTTTCGGTGGTGACAAATGACGTCTAGATAAAGCGGTGGACCACTCTTGCAGTAGATGGGCATTTATGCCCGCATTAACTGGACCACTCTCGCAGGTGAGTCGGATGCCTCCTTTTTATTTCTGTGGCTTTGGTTAGCTTTCATTTTTATGGCCTTTTATCCATTTTGGAATAAAGTAGATGGCCATTTATGCCCGCGTTAACAAGGTGGACCACTCTTGTGAATGAGTGGTATGCCTCCTTTTGTGGTTTTGTTTTCTCTGTGCATGAACAAAGCAAATAAAAAAAAAATCAAAAAAAAAAAAAAAAAAGAGAGAAAAGGGTAGCGGTGGAAACATCCAGAGATGCAGCACATGGACAAGTGGTATCCTAAAAAAGCTGAATAAAACAAAGTCCCAAAAAAAAAATCAAAATCAATCAATTTGGAGTCGGTGTGCGGCTCGCCACACAAGGGGCAAAATCACCAAATCTACCAAATTACCCTCTAGCAGGTAAGTTTTCTTTCAACACCACATTAGGAAGGGTATACCTGAAAATTAACTAAAATTTTTTTAAAAAAAAAAGAAAAAAAATGAAAATGATAATAAAGTTTTCAAGGTATACTTCAAAGATAATATTTTTGGTCCCGAGACGGAATTCCAGACTGGGGGCAAAAATTAAATCTTTTGTCCTGATGCAAAATTCCAAATGTCAAAAAATTCATGATGCATGGGGGCATGTGATGCTCCAACATCTAACAAAGGCAAGATCTGTTTGTACACAGAAATTGCTCTTTTCTTTTGAAAATGTTTTCAGGTCAAGCAGTGATGGAGTATTACGAAGTTGTTTGGATCCTTTTCTCGGTTCATGATGATGTATTGCGAAGCGGATCGAGTCAATCCTTGATCGAGTCAATGATGGTGTATTTCGAAGTTGACTCAAATCCTGATTAGTGATGCTGTATTGCGAAGCTAATTAGGACAATTTCAGTGACCGAACAGTGATGATGTATTGCGAAGCTGTTTGGACTCTCTTCCCGGTCAATGATGGTGTATTGCGAAGTTGACCAGGGCAACCAAAATCTCGATTAGTGATGATGTATTGCGAAGCTGATCGAGTCAATCCTTTTCCTGATTAGTGATGATGTATTGCGAAGCTGATCAGGACCATCTTAATGACCAACCAGTGATGGTTTCTCGAAGCCGTTAGGTCCCACCAAGCAGTGATGATGCTGTTTGAGTTTTCTCCTCCCGATCAATGATGATGTATTGCGAAGTTGATCGAGTCAATCCCTTTCCTGATTAGTGATGATGTATTGCGAAGCTAATCAGGACAATCTCAATGACCAACTAGTGATGGTCTCTCAAAGCCGTTAGGTCCCACCAAGCAGTGATGATGTATTGCGAAGCTGGGTCCCTTTCTTGATCAGTGATGGTGTATTGCGAAGTTGATCAAGACATTCTCCATACTAAAAACTCCGAAGCCGATTAAACTGAGCTGAGGAGAAATTGCTCTTCTCGACAGAACCCTTGAACGTGGCCAGATGACTGCCAATGCTTAGAACGCTAAAGTAGTTCGACTGGAGCCTTTAGGTCTTTTCAACAACAAAATCCTCCCTAACTGATCAAACTGAGCTGAAGAGGTGGACAACAAAGCCGATCAAACCGTGCTTTGGATTCTTTTCAAAATCCCCTGAAGCCGACTACACCGAGCTAAAGAGGTAAACAACCAAGCCGACTATGCCGTGCTTTGGTCTCTTTTCAAACTCTCTGAAGCCGACTACGCCGAGCTGAGGAAGTAAACAACCAAGCCGACTATGCTGTGCTTTGGTCTCTTTTTAAACTCTCTGAAGCCAACTACGCCGAGCGGAGGAAGTAAACAACCAAGCCGACTACACCGTGCTTTGGTCTCTTTTCAAACTCTCTGAAGCCGACTACGCCGAGCTGAGGAAGTAAACAACCAAGCCGACTACACCGTGCTTTGGTCTCTTTTCAAACATTCTCAGAAGCCGACTATGCCGAGCTGAAGAGAAATTGCTCTTTCTTTTGAAAATGTTTTCAAGTCAATTCAACAAAACCTTGAAACTGGAGCCTTCAGGCCGATCAAACCGAGCCTCGGAGGTATCTTTAAAGCCAATCAAACCGAGCTTTGGAGAGATCACAAATTCGACAAAATCCTCTAAAGCCAATCAAACCGAACTTTGGAGATGATCACAGATTCAACGGGAGCCGACAAAGCCGATCAAACTGAGCTAAGGAGGTGACCAGATGATCAAGTCCAACCAAAATCCTTCAAGCCAATCCGACCGAGCTTCGGAGGTGTCTTCAAAGCCAATCAAACCGAGTTTTGAAGATGATTACCAGATTGAAGGCGCGTCAGTGGATCACTTTAACATTAATCGTTTATACAATTAATGCTAAAGTGTGGGGGCAAACTGTTGATGCGTGTTTTTTATGCCCCGCCTGATCCAATGATGATACGAGGATGAATGGGTCAATACCATCTAGAAGTCTTTTAATCCAAGGATTTAAACAAAAATAATAATAATAAACAAATAAATAAATAAAAGTAAAAAATAAAAATAAAAATAAAATTGCATCACAGCTGCATCACAGCAGCTGTGTGATGCAGCTGTGCAGCATAAAAATATAAAATTAAAAAAAAAAAAAGGAAAAAAGGAAAAACGCGTAGCTACAGTAGCTGTGCTACTGTAGCACGCGTTCCCCTAACTTAAAAAATAAAAAAAAATAATAATAAATAAAAAATAAAAAAAATAAAAAAAAAAGAGAAAAGAGGAAAAACGCGTAGCTACAGTAGCTGTCCTTCTGTAGCACGCGTTCCCCTAAAAAAATAAAAAATAAAAAATAAAAAAATCTGCTACAGTGCACTGCTACAGTGTTTTGTACTGCACTGCTACAGTGCAATGCTACAGCACTGTACACCACACTTCTACACTACACAATCTATAATTTCTATTACACTTCATAATATTTAAATTTCTTTTCAAAAATTCTTATGAATTAATTTTGAAAAGAGATTGCTATTAGATATTAAATTTAGGTGAATTAAAAATATAAAAAAGAGAAAATAGCAAAAATAAATATAAAGAAAACTCACTTAAATCCTTGGATTTAAAGCTTCTAGGAGATTAAAAAGACTTTTGATCCATTCATAATCCTCAATCTGAGTACTAGGTAATTTTCTTAACATTTTTTTTACATATTCTTGTATTTTTATTATTTTTATGCTTTTAGTAATTTATATTTCTTTAAATTATAGTCTATTTATATTTGGTCATTTTATATTTTCCTAAGTTATATTTAAGTTGTATTCTTTTTACGCACTGTTTATTACTATTCATCATACTGATTATATATTTATCCGTAAGAATTTTATTATTTTTTTGGTTGAATGCAAAAATTAAAATTAAAAAATTAAAATATGAGTTAAATATTGAGTAATAATTATGAATGGTTTTATTTTTATTAGTTTATGGACTTAATTTTTCATTCGATTTATATATTTTTAGATCCGGTTTAATTATGTGTTTATTTATTTCATGTGTTTATTTATTTGGACTTTACAATTTATGTTTAAAATAAAAAAATAAAATTAAATTTGTAGATTTATTAATAATTTGCATATTCAGAAAATAAAAATAATTATAATGCTTAGAATTAAGTTTGTAAATTTATTTATGTTTAAAATTAATTTACATGTTTATTAATAATAATTTGTATATTTAGTGTTAAATAATAATTATGTGTGATTTTATTTTTGTAATTTTTGTATTTAATTTTGAATCGGTTTATATAATTTTTTGGATTCGGTTTGTCGCCCGCCTTGAACCATAAGGCAAGAGCGGGTTATTTATTTATTCCATTTAATATTTTTGATTTGGTTTGTCGCCCGCCTTGAACCATAAGGCAAGAGCGGGTCTTTTATTTATTTGGTTGAATTGCTTTGATTTAATTGGTTTAAATTGAATAATTGTTATGTGATAATTAGATTTGTTTGGGACGATTAAATAATTTTCCAAATAGGAACTCGGTCCGATTTATTTGGGTTGGGTTTAAATAAATAAATAATTTGGCTTTTCTAACTAAAATAAATTAGAAATCATAGGTTAATAATAGAGGCCGGTTTTTCGGGCGTCGGCTTCCATCGGGCCGGCGTACCCAATTCCCTTACCCAGAATCACATTGGTGTGCCTGACCAGTATTTTAAAATAATTTGGCCTTAAAACAAAATTGGGTTTAAAATGAAGTCATTTTTATAAAAACGGTCCCATTGCCTAAACAATGGGTGGCGACTCAAAATTGTTTATAAGACCGATTTATCGGCACTATATCCAAATAAAAAATATTTTATCCAAAAATCACAAAAAAAAAAGATGTTTTCGGGTCCTTCGGGGGGATTTTCGGCGAAAACAAGAAGGACATAACAGTTGGACGGAATCAAAATATAATAAAAAGTATTGTATTTTAAAAAATATGGGAATAAAGTAGTTAATTTTGGTGTAATAGCGGAATATGTTTATAAGTTTCCATAAAAATAATGAAGTTGATTGGTTTGTTGTGGACATTTAATTTAACTTGATCAGATCTTCTTATGTTTCCATCTTCGGCTTCCATATGACAGTAATGATTTTTTAATGTAATGAAATAAGATGGTTTCCTAAACTAATATTCACAAATTATATTAAATTTTTTACTCTTTCTTTCTATGCAAATTCCTATTGTTGTAATTGATGAAACTCGAAATTCAGTGACGCACCCAACCCAAATAATTAGGAGCCAAAAGATAATTCTATTTAATTGTAGGAAACAAAACTAAATTTTTTTAAAAAAAATTTTCAAACTGAAAATTTAAAATTTTAATAATTTGGGTCTAACTCTCTGTGTCGTCCTTGTAGAAATTAATATCGTAAAATTAATCAAAATTTTATACCCTTATATCTCATAATGTTTGTTCTGATTTGACTTGCATACAGATTTAAAAAATTTTAAATAATATAATTTTTACTTTTTTTCCCTAATATACCTTATGTTACTATTAAGGAATAAAATATTTATCATAAATATGTATTAAGAATAGGATCCCGTTAATATTGGAATCACCACATATTTCCTTAAATTGTATATAGAAAGTCTTCATCTCTTTGTATAAATTGATGTACATAGCTTTACTGTAAAGATACAAAAAAACCATTACAGAATACAAACTATTAGGTCTTCATCCTAATCTTCTATTTTTATTTCTCATTATCATTATCATTTCTTATTATGGTATCAGAGCAAGAATCCACAAAGTTGGTTGCCATGGATTCAACCAATCCTTATTATGTTCATCATTCAGACCAACCAGGACACATGTTGGTATCAACTAAATTAAATGGTGTCAACTATCAATCCTGGAAAATAGCGATGATTCACGCACTCAGAGCAAAGAAGAAACTTGGATTTGTTGATGGCACGCTGGAAATGCCATCACCAGAAAAAAATCCGTCCGAATTCGAATTATGGAATCAATATAATTCCTTGATCCTCACATGGTTAAGTCACTCCATTGAGCCAGAAATTGCAGCACGAACAGTTCATGCAAAGACAGCTCGTCAAGTTTGGGAAGACCTCCGCGACCAATTCGGTCAAAAGAATGCACCAGCTATTTTTCGAATTCAAAAGGCGATAGCAACAATGTCACAAGGAACGATGTCAGTGGCTTCATACTACATCAAACTCAAGGCATTTTGGGATGAAATCGAATTATATCGTTCACCCATAGTCTGCAATCAAACTAAAGAGCATCAAATTGAGAAAGAAGAAGATAAGTTAATGCAATTTCTCATGGGATTGAATGACTCATTCAAAACAACAAGATCCAACATTCTAGTCATGAATCCCTTGCCTAATGTTCGACAAGCATACTCCCTTGTTGTACAAGAAGAAACACAGCAGCAGATGAACTCAGACCATGGGGAAAACTTTTCAATTGCAGCAGCAGTACAAGGCCAAACTTCCAACTGGAAGCAATCGAAAAGTAAGTTCTGTGAACATTGTAATAGATCTGGTCATACCATAGATGAATGTCGAACTTTGAAGTATCATTGCACACACTGCGATAAAGACGGACACACGGAAGATAGGTGTCGAATAAAGAAAGGGACATGGAGCTCAAATGGACGTAATGGCCAACCACAACGAAGCAAAAAGAATTTAAAAGGTTCCTATCCGTCAGCAAATATGGCAGAATCTTCTCGAATGCCACATGGCAGCAATGAATCCAATGGGAATCTTGTGCAAGGCCTCACTGCTGAACAAATACAACAATTGGCTAGAGCTGTTGCCTTGATCAACAATGATTCTAGTAAAAGTGAAGCATTTGTAAACGCTACAGGTCTGTCCACTTATAGTTCATCCATTAATTATGCTTTTATTAAACCATGGATTTTGGATAGTGGATCCACTGATCATGTTACATCAGAAACACAATCTTTAACGCAGACCTCTTCATCATCCATACCACATATTAACCTGCCCACAGGCTCAACTGCTGCCATTACATCTACAGGCACAATTGAACTTAATAACGATATCACTCTCAAAAATGTCCTTTGTGTACCTTCCTTTAATCTTAATCTCATATCTGCTAGCAAGATAACCAATGAACTAAATTGTTGTGTTCTTCTTTTTCTGCATGGTTGCATTTTGCAGGACTTGGCTACGGGGAAGATGATTGGCTCGGGTTAACAACACGGAGGCTTGTATTACATATCCCCTCAAAAGAACCAAGCACATGCTTTTCAAATTTCTGCTGATTCTAATTTATGGCACAAGCGTCTCGGACATCCTTCTCCGGCGCGTTTGCAACTTGCATCATCATTGTTATCTATCAATAAAAATTTAATTCTCAATCATAATTGTTGTGATATCTGTCCTAAAGCTAAACAGACAAGGTTACCCTTTCCATCAAGCACAATAAAAACTCGTTCTCCATTCAATCTTTTGCATTGTGATATATGGGGCCCTCATAAAACACCAACTCATTTTGGAAAACGTTTTTTTCTCACCATTGTCGATGACTACACTAGGTGCACATGGTTGTTCCTTATGAATCACAAATCTGAAACACAATCCCTCTTAGAATCCTTCATCACTTTTGCGCAAAATCAATTCAATACTTCCATCAAAACCGTTCGTGTTGACAACGGGTTAGAATTTCTTTCCATGCGCAATTTCTTTCTTAAAAATGGTATTGAGTTTCAACGTACTTGTGTCTATACTCCTCAACAAAATGGAGTAGTAGAGCGTAAGCACAGACATATTTTAAATACAGCACGAGCACTCTTATTTCAATCTCATTTACCATTAGAATTTTGGGGGGAATGTGTTTTAACTGCAGCATATATAATTAACCGATTGCCATCACCTCTGCTAAAAAATAAATCCCCATTTGAGCTACTATATAATCAGCCACCTTCTCTATCTCACCTAAAAGTTTTCGGTTGTTTATGCTACGCAACCATTGTCTCACCCAAACAAAAATTTGATCCCCGAGCTCGACAATGTGTCTTCATTGGTTACCCACACAATCAAAAAGGGTATAAGCTCTTTGACATAGACAATGGAACTTTTTTCACAAGTAGAGACGTCACTTTCCATGAAAATATTTTTCCCTTTTACAAACAGATTACTCCAAAACCATTACCGCCTTCACCAATAATTTTACCCACCTCTGACATTGATATACCAGAACCAAGACTAGAAATTTCAACCCTTCACAATGACTCTGAAAATTCAACTGCCCTACTTCCTTCTTCTACCCAAGAAATTCCAGCAGAACCCACACCTAATGTCCGTCGTTCTAGCCGCACAACTAAACCACCCTCATGGCTTCAAGATTACGTGGTGGGAACTCAAGCCAATCATTCAACCGCTGTCCAAGAATGGCCAAATGGAACCAGGTATCCCATTCAAAATTATCTTTCTAATTCTCGTTTTTCTCCTACACATAGTACATATCTTGCTAATATTACAGGCTCCAAAGAACCTAGCACTTATGCTCAAGCTATCCTTGATCCAAAATGGAAGCAAGCAATGGATGAAGAACTCACAGCCCTACAATTAAATCAAACATGGACATTGACATCTTTACCTGCTGGGCACAAACCCATCGGTTGCAAATGGGTATATAAAATTAAATACAAATCAGATGGTAGTATTGAAAGATATAAAGCGCGCCTTGTCGCAAAAGGGTACACTCAAATTGAAGGTGTCGATTATTGCGAAACATTTTCTCCAACAGCAAAACTCAACTCTCAGATGTCTCCTTACAGTCGCAGCTGCTCGAAATTGGTTCCTTCACCAGTTAGACGTGCAAAATGCTTTTTTACATGGCAACTTGCACGAAATTATATACATGGAATTGCCACCAGGGCATCGTCGACAGGGGGAGAATATTGTATGTCGACTCAACAAATCTCTGTATGGTCTCAAACAGGCCTCTCGGACATGGTTTTCGACATTTTCCCATGTGATTAAATCTGCAGGATACCAGCAATCCAAAGCAGACTATTCTTTATTCACAAAACAGCATGGCTCATCATTCACTGCTATTTTGATTTATGTGGATGACATTCTTTTAACAGGAAATGATCTCAAAGAAATGCAACACCTCAAAGAATGCCTACTGAAACAATTTCGTATCAAGGATCTAGGAGACTTGAAATATTTCTTAGGCATTGAATTTTCACGTTCCAAAGTTGGCATTTACATGTCTCAGAGAAAATATGCACTTGATATTTTACAGGATGCGGGACTCACAGGTGCTCGCCCAGATAAATTCCCAATGGAACAACATCTAAAGCTAACACCGGATGATGGTGAATTGTTAAAAGACCCAACCAAATACAGGCGCCTTGTAGGGCGGTTAATTTATCTCACGGTAACTCGGCCTGACATAGTGTTTTCTGTAAGAACATTAAGCCAGTATATGCAAGCCCCACGGCGACCTCATTGGGATGCAGCAATCCGCATCTTGAAGTATATTAAAGGATCACCAGGACAAGGATTGTTATTGCCATCAAAGAATAATCTTACACTGAAAGCTTATTGTGACTCAGACTGGGGAGGTTGTCAAATAACTCGAAGATCAGTGTCTGGGTATTGCATTTTCCTTGGATCTTCTATTATTTCATGGAAATCAAAGAAGCAGGCAAATGTGTCAAGGTCATCAGCAGAAGCCGAGTATCGCGCGATGGCTAATACATGTTTGGAAATTGTTTGGCTACGATATATATTACAAGACTTGAAAGTGCCATGTGATTTGCCTACTACACTCCTTTGTGACAATCAGGCGGCCTTGCACATAGCAGCAAATCCAGTTTTCCATGAGCGCACAAAGCACATTGAAATTGACTGCCACATCGTGCAAGAAAAATTACAAGCTGGGATTGTAAAGCCTTCGTATGTGCCTACACAATATCAACTCGCAGATATTTTTACGAAAGCATTGGGCAAGGAACGTTTTCTGATACTTCGACACAAGTTGGGGGTTCATGATCTTCACCTTCCAACTTGAGGGGGAGTATTAAGGAATAAAATATTTATCATAAATATGTATTAAGAATAGGATCCCGTTAATATTGGAATCACCACATATTTCCTTAAATTGTATATAGAAAGTCTTCATCTCTTTGTATAAATTGATGTACATAGCTTTACTGTAAAGATACAAAAAAATCATTACAGAATACAAACTATTAGGTCTTCATCCTAATCTTCTATTTTTATTTCTCATTATCATTATCATTTCTTATTAGTTACTATCCATTAAAATTAAATGATATATAGAGAATAATTTCCAAAATTGATCGAACTATAATCAAACATTTTGACTAAAGTTTTCTTGGAAGATTGGTTGAGATTTCAATTTTGTTTATATTAAGATTTAACTAATGATAATGTGGTAGTTTGAATATTATATCCGTTGACAAAGAAGTATATTAAATAAGGGTAAAAAAAAAAAAATTATTTACTTTTAAAAGAGGAGACATAATAATAATTTGAGACGGATGAAAAATAAAATTATAATAAAATTAACGAAAAAAAAGAAGTTTTTGTAAAGTAGTTTTTGAAATAATATAAATTAGTTTTTGTAATTTCATAATTAACTAAAAAAAAGATGAAACTGAAGTGGAATTTATCTCTTCAAAATGTTGAATTTGAGGCCATGACAAAATTTATCAATAATCATGTATAATTTGTCTCTTATGTTTAAATTATATCTTCCAAATTCCATCAATCCAAATAAACTCCAAGGTTGTTCAGATTAATAATATGTGAAATCTATTGTTTTTGTGAAATGAAATGTTAAATCCATAGAACTTTATATTCAATCGTTAGTTAAAAAAAAACAAAATCTATAGTTTTGAAGGGAATTAAAAATAAAATTAAATAGTTTAAATTTAATTATTAATAACATAATGATAGAATTGAAATGGAATTTTTCTCTCTAAATGGAATATACAACCGCTCGTAAAATGTGAAATCTATGGATTTTATAAAATCATGGGATGTAAATATATGGAATTTCACTTTCGGTTGTTTGGATAAAGAGAAACCCTATAAATTTAAACAGTATTTTTAAATGAATTAAGTGATTTAAATTCAATTATGAATAAACAATGATAGAATTGAAATAGTATTACTATATATTTTTTATGTTATTCTTCTTCTTCTCTCTCTTTTTCTTTGTTGAATGTATAATTTAAATGTGCGATTTATTTACAGAAAATAGTTTTTGTTATCTATTTTTTGTTTTTTTAAAAATTCTTAAAATATAAAAACTAAAAAAATATAAAAATAGAAGACGCATTTACTTTATCAATAACAGATTTAGTACCCTAACTATAAGAAATTAAATTAAATAAAATTAACCAATACCCTAACTATTAATTAGTTCTCTAACATCTATGTATATTATCCATTGCTTACACAGGTCTATCATGTGTGCATGTCCATCTAGTTTGAATGGAAATTAATTTATACAAAAAATTTATGGTTTTGATACAATTTTTTGCAAAAAAAAAAAAAAAAAAAAAAAAAAAAAAAAAGGGGAAAAGAGAGAAGAACAAAGTTGGGTGTTGATACAATCCCAAATTGATTAGTCTTATACAGATGAAAAAGAAATTCAAAAGTTTTAATTATATTTTAAAATTTCAATTCAAATCAACTTCAAAAGATTATTTTTATTTTAATCTTTCAATTCCAAAGATGATTCTTAAATAAAAATTTATTTTAAATACTAAAATGATAATTGTAAGATATATTTTGTTAGCTTAACCAATTATCTGTTTATAAATATTGAATATTAAAAATTCTTTTTCTAAGCAATTAGCTACCTATAGAAAACTCAAGAAAAAGGTATAAAACTTAGAAATTTGTGAAAGAGAAGTATAAATACTAAATAGGGGGATCCCCACGTCAGCTTTTTTTAAATATTTTTTGCTTCAGGATTATATAAATATATAGATAAAAGATAATATTTAAATTCAAAAATTTTAAAATTATTTTCATAATTTTCATAATTAAAAGAAATAAAATATTCTAAAACTAATTTAGAAACTTTTTATTTTAAGATTTTTAAATATGTACTTATTTATTTATAATAATAATAACAATTTTTATCATTTTGTAAAATTATTTAAAAATAGATGTTACTATTATAAATGTATCATTATGTAATAAAAAATTAATTACATATTAAAGTATAAGATAAAATTAAAAAAAGTAAAAACATTTAATTAAGTTGTTTAAAAATTTCTTATGATTTTCAATAAAAATATTTCTTTTCTTCAATGGAAACATGAATTTTGTTATAAAAGAGAATTATGGAAAACAATTTAAACCTATTCTCTTAATCTTAGTTTAATTTTGAACTGCAAAACTGTTTTCTTATTTTACAAATTAAAAGGTAATATATTTCAGCACAAAACTCTATTTTCTAATTTTCTTAGGAATTTTTTTCTAAAAAGTACACTAGTTTTTTATAAGTAAACAATCTTGAAGGGTGTATAATCAGTCAATTCAATGTCATATCAAGCCAAAAACTAAAATTGAACCACATTTTTCTGAATTAAATTGAATTGAATTGAACTTATTTGATTTGATTTTAGTTTTTAGGAAAAATTTATGACAGCTTATTTTCGCAAGTGTACGAAATCGCTACAAGTAATATAGAGTGAGTAGAGTATCGTATCCACAGGGATTGTATACCAAGTACCAAAATTATGTTATCTTGTTATTATTTAAACGATAAATGAGAAAATTGTTTATAGAAATTAAATTCAACAAGTAAAAATAAGAAGTTAAGCAAGCAATTATTGATTAAAGAAATCAAGGAAGTAAAACTACTAGGGGTTTTGATTTCACTTAACTCTATCCAATTTATTTCATTAGTTCATTGATCAATTTAATTATTCAAGTAGGGGAAACAACCCAAAAATCACTAACAAGCTCTCCCGATGTATTGTTAGCTATTTTAACCCCGTCTAATTACCTATCTTCCAATAGCGCAATCAAACATGAATTAAATCATTAAGTTTTACGGTTTGTTTTGTGAATTCATAACCTAAGGTCATTAACTTATGAAAACCCCCCATGAGTCAAACCATATAGCTTCCGCATCAAGTTATTATTCTCATGTGTTTTATTAACCTTTTCATATCAAAGATCCTTCTTCCGATAGTGATAATTGAAATAAATCAATCTAGGGGAAAATTCTGTCTAGAAGCATTAAGATTATTAATAAATCATAACTTGAATAAGGAAAAATAAATCTAATTGCATAAATTGGAAAAGAGATTAAGCTACATCAAACCCCTAGTATAAAAGTTTAGTTACACATAGTACTTAAATAAAACTCAACAATACTTGATAAATATTCCATGATCAATAAAGATAATGAAAGAAATAAACAAGATTAAGAGTTAGAAATAAGAACTAGAGAGGGATTGCTTGGAAGGCTTCCTTGAACTTTGCACAACTCTTCAATACTTAACTTTAAAAGAAAATGAAACTAACTATAAAAGAATTAATGTAGAGTGTGGGAAAGATGGAATTGCTGGATGCCTTTGGAGTGGTTCCTTCTCTTCCTTATATAGACTTCTTGGGGGGACAAGCCTTGTGTTTTAATGAGTAAAGTTCAACTTTGTGAGGTGGAAAAGTTGTAAATCAATCCATGAATTGCTCTCAATTATGGTTTTCTCAATTTCACATGGTTGAACTTTGACTAGCATGTGAGGAAAGCATCCAAATCATCTTGTGACAATGGTAGAAATTAGTTGGCAACTTTTGACTCAGAATATAGAATTTTTGGTTTGCACGGGCGTGTTGCCTGGCACGACCTGGGGCGTGCCAGTCTTTAAAGTCTTAGAAACTTTGGCACGGGCCGTGTTGCCTGGCACGGCCTGGTAAGCTAGCGCGCACGGGCGTGCCGTCTGGCCGTGCAGTCTTCTAGAAGTCTGGTTGATAGCGCGCACGGTCGTGCTACATAGCACGGGCTGGGGCGTGCATCTCTCTGGAAGTCAGGGGCATGTGAGACACGGGCGTGTTCCTCAGCACGGCTTGGGCAGGCTAGCGCGCACGGGCGTGCTCTTCGACACGGCTTGGTGCGTGCATCTTTCTGTCTCTTTGGTTTGTCTCGCCTTGTGCCAGACACGGCCGTGCTTCTCGACACGGGCTGGGGCGTGCCAATTGTGTTTTGCTTCATTTTTGTTCTTTTCTTTGCAAAATCCTACAATTTTCTTTCCAATCAAGTGAGTTGTGATTAAAGAAAGCTTTTGAATAAAAACATATCAATATTACATAAAAACTAATTTAAATAAATTAAAAGTAATAGAAATTTAAATCAAAATTACAATAAAAACACTATAAAAAATCAATACTATCAAAATTCCCCAAACTTAAACTATTGCTTGTCCTCAAGCAATAAAATTCTAGTAAAATAGCATGGAATAATTAATTGCAAATTTAATCAATATCTAAATTAATCATAAGAATAAATTATATATATTTTCTATGTAAATTATTTCTAGCCAAAATTAATTATAACATATTCTTTTTATTAAACATGAGTAAAGAACATTTTATCTCCTTTCTTTAGAATGATAAGTATTAGGACAAATTTAGCCTACATGTAATATTTCTCATCTCAAGGCATTTTTAGGTAACCTCATTTTATCGTTTTAATTGGTTGCATTTTATGCTCCATACCACTTATTCAAGTAGTTGCATTTTATGCTCCATACTACTCGGTTTTAAATGGATTTTCGTTTTTTTTTTTTTTTTTTATTATATATATATAAAACCTTCATCCTTTATTGATTTAAAACATACATGTAAGACGGCTTCAGTGTCCTTTTTCTCTTTATTCAAGTTTTAGATTCAAAATGCTCTAACAAATGGTTAAGTCTAAGAAGTATGTTTAAACCCATTTATGGTTTAAAATAATTTACTTTGGAAATATTATTAATTTATTCAAAAGTTCAATTAAGATAGATCAAATTTCATGCTAATAATTATTCCATACTTATTTTATTGAAATAAAAATAAAGTTTTATAATTTAGATAAAACGTCCAGCCCCCTACTTAATTGAGCACATTGTCCTCAATGAGCATTTCCCAAACTTATGGAATTCAAATAATAGGAAGTTTAGAAGTGTACCATTGTTGGGGCAAGAGAATGCAATGGAGCGTGGTAGATCATCCAAGCTAGGAGGTGGGAAACATAAAATAATAATAATAACCAAAGTATGGAAATGGCCAAAAGATGCAACTGAACTAACTAAAATCCAAAATGTGCATACCAAAGCAATGTCAAAGGTGTGATAATTAGAAGAAATCAGAGAAAATAACAAAATTATGCAAAAAAAAAAAAAAAAAAAATTCAGGCCTCGGGTGGAGGAGGAGGAGGCTGTAGCAACTGGATCACAGTCTGAAGTTGAGTGGCGAGACCCTGGTAGTGACTCTGCAAGGTGTCCAAGCGAGAGTCGATGCTGCCCTGTGTGATCTCAAGAGACTGGAAGCGATCAGTAATTGTGGACTCCATGCCGGTAAGTCGAGTATCAAACATGTCCATGCGAGAAAACATACGTGTAAAAAGCTCATCAGTAGAAGGGCCCTGGAATGAAGGTCCAGCCCCAGATGTACCTGCACTAGAAGTAAAACCAGGGAAAGGAGGTGGCTGATCCTCCTCAATGTCAGTAGCTGCAGGTATGTCCTCGTCAGTAGCTTCCGCTGGGGCACCTATTACTCTATATGTATCGCCGAATTTTTCTACAAGCTTCATATGAATCATTAGGTCAATGTCTAATCTAATCCCTCGACCACCTCCTAAGCTATCATAAATCGGTCGAGCTGGATTCCATATCCTCAAATAGGTGGCAATGCGTGTAACAAAACTACCC
The DNA here is from genome assembly GCF_041381405.1 of Jatropha curcas. NCBI lineage: Eukaryota > Viridiplantae > Streptophyta > Magnoliopsida > Malpighiales > Euphorbiaceae > Jatropha > Jatropha curcas. The sequence goes on from NC_143161.1 coordinate 12,645,442, forward strand.
ATCACAATGGCTCCCTTGTTGGCGCGTGCCACTTGAGCCCATTTTTGGCATAGCCAATAACCCACATTTAGCGACACTCCATTTTTAATAGCCCATAAAAAATAAAGTTCATTGCGCCCTACAACTCCTTCACTCTCATTTCATCCGAAAATAGTATAAACCAAAAACTTATGGATGTATCGTAAAGCAGGGCTTTTTAATTTTGACGCTTTGGATGATCTAGCACTATAAACACTGCTGTCTGCTAACTCGCCCCACCTATGACGATCCATAAAATCATTCGGGACTTGGGTGACCGCATTTTCAGTAGGAAAACCAAAAATGTGACTAACCTCATCTATGGATAATTCAAAATTTCGTCCTAGGAGTCTAAATGTGATTTTATTCCTAAAACTGGCAGCTGGAAATTTAATTGATGCAGAAAAGGAGCTTAAAAATTCTAACGTAAAGGGCGGATACACAAGGTCTTTCATTTCAATAAAGGCAACCCACCCCACACGTTTCAATGGTTCAATCACAGCATCTTTAAGCCCCACAATCGACAAAGCATGCTCATCAATAAATTTATTTGGTAAGATGGGGCGTAGTAGAAGTTTATTGTACCTTTCTAACTGGTCACTGGAACCCATATCAAATGGAGGCAGTGGTGTAGTGTCCGAAGAAGGTGTGGAAGATCTTGTGGTGGAGCCTTGTCTATCGGCTACTGAGGAAGAAGGACGGCTGCGCTTGTACCTAGGAGGCATGATGCGAAGAAAATTGAAGAAAATCAGCTAGGAGTGTGAGAAAATAAGAGAAAATGAGAGAAAAGGAGAGAATTTTGAGAGGAAAATGCTACTGGCGGCTAGGGCGTGCTAGTGTCAATGAAACAGCGTTAGGGCGTGTCTTTTAAATAAGGTGGCACGCACGGGCGTGCAAGGTGACACGGTCCAGGGCGTGCAGTCCTCTGGATGGCTAATTTCAAGCGGGCACGGGCGTGCAAGGTGACACGGTCCAGGGCGTGCACTTCTCTGGAAGTCATGTACATACGCGCACGGGCGTGCTGAGCGACACGGCCTGGAGCGTGCACCTCTCTGTATGTCTGACGCGTGCGGGCACGGGCGTGCGACTCTGCACGGTCGGAGGCGTGCACTTCCCTGGGTGTCCTGCAGGGTACTTATCTCACCTAGCACGGGCGTGCGACTCTGCACGGTCTAAGGCGTGTAAAATTTTTTTTTTTTTTTTTTTTTAGGGGATAGGCTAGCTAAGTTACACACCAAGATTATCTCAACCTTTTGGCAACTATAAAGAAATAAATAAAGTTAATACGAACTCATAAAATAAAATAATCATCATAAAAAAATGGGTTGTCTCCCATAAGCACTTTTGTTTAACGTCGTTAAGTTCGACGTTCCAAACCTGATTAGAGCTTACTCAAGATTTATAATGGTTTTAACTGGATCAAAATTTTCACCTTGGTAGACCTTCAGTCGGTGAGCATTAACCTTGAAACTGCGGTCACTGTCCATTATCTCTACTGCTCCATGCGGGAAAATTTCTTTAATAGTGAAGGGATCGGACCACCTCGAGCGCAGTTTTCCTGGAAAAAGACGAAGTCTAGAGTTGTAGAGTAATACCTGCTGACCTACCCTAAGATTCCGCAAAATAATATGCTTATCATGTCATTGTTTGGTGCGTTCTTTGTAGACCTTGGCATTTTCATAAGCGTGGAGCCTCATTTCATCCATCATATTCAATTGAAGCAACCTCTTTTGACAAGCTTCTTTAGTATTAAAATTAAGAAATTTGATTGCCCAATATGCCTTGTGCTCCATCTCGACAGGAAGGTGACAAGCTTTACCGTATACCATTCGATATGGTGATATGCCAATTGGTGTTTTGAATGTAGTTCTATAGGCCCAAAGAGCATCATCGAGCTTCTTGGACCAATCCTTCCTTGATTGGCCAACTGTTGTCTCCAATATCTTTTTGATATCCCGGTTCGTGACTTCTACTTGTCCGCTTGTTTGAGGGTGATAAGGAGTACCTACACGATGTGTAACGCCATATCTGGAAAGTAGTGAGTCAAGGTACTTGTTACAGAAATGCTTACCTCCATTGGTGATTATGGCCCTCGGGGTACCATGCCGTGTGAAAATGTATTTCTTGATGAAGCTCATTACACTTTTGGCATCGTTATTGGGAAGGGCAATAGCTTCTTCCCATTTTGACACGTAATCCACTGCCACGAGGATGTACTGATTTGAGTATGATGATGGAAAAGGTCCCATGAAGTCCAGCCCCCAAACATCAAAGATTTCGACTTTAAGAATGCTATGTAAAGGCATCTCATGTCTTCTTCAAATGTTGCCTAACCTTTGACAGCGATCACAAAGACGTACATAGTTAAAAGTGTCTTTAAATAGATTAGGCCAATACAAACCGCTTTCCAAAATACGTGCTGCTGTTTTGTTTGCTCCAAAATGTCCTCCACATTCCATTGAATGACAGAATTTAAGAACACTTTCCATTTCACCTTCCGGTATGCACCGCCGGAATAGCTGATCACTACAGTACTTGAACAAAAATGGCTCCTCCCAATAGTAGTATTTGATATCATGGAAGAATTTTTTCTTCTGTTGATAAGAAAATTGGGGGGAACGATTTTGCAAACAAGATAATTGACTATATCAGCATACCAGGGAGTTTGAGTTATTAGCAGAAGATGTTCATGAGGAAAACTCTCATTGATTTGTAGCTCGGTTGCATCCTCTTCTCCTAATTCTAACCTGGAAAGGTGATCAGCCACTAGATTCTCGGTTCCCTTTTTGTCTCTAATTTCCAGATCAAATTCCTGCAGTAAGAGAACCCAACGAATTAGTCTTGGTTTAGCATCTTTCTTTTCAAGCAAATATTTGATGGCTGAGTGGTCTGTATATACTATTGTTTTAGCTCCTATTAAATAAGCCCTAAATTTGTCAAAAGCAAACACAATAGCTAATAACTCCTTTTCAGTAGTTGCATAATTCAATTGGGCATCATTCAATGTACGACTAGCATAGTAAATGACATGCAACTTCTTGTCCTTTCGTTGTCCAAGAACAACTCCAACAGCATGATCACTAGCATCACACATGAGTTCAAATGGAAGAGTCCAATCTGGTGTAGTGATGATAAGTGCTGAGATCAACTCCTTCTTTAATCTGTTAAAAGCATCTAAACACTCTTCGTCAAAATTGAAAGGGACGTCTTTAACTAATAAATTGCAAAGAGGTTTTGTGATTTTTGAGAAGTCCTTGATAAACCTTCTGTAGAACCCTGCATGACCAAGAAAACTCCTTATGCCTTTCACTGAGTTAGGAGGAGGTAGTTTTTCAATTACCTCGATTTTGGCTTTGTCTACTTCAATTCCTTGCTGAGAGATTTTGTGTCCCAAGACAATACCTTCACTAACCATGAAATGACATTTTTCCCAATTCAATACAAGATTAGTATCTTCACATCGTTGCATTACTAAAGATAGATTATAAAGACATGCATCGAAAGAAGAACCAAATACAGAAAAATCATCCATGAATATCTCAATGGATTTTTCGACCATATCAGAAAATATGGACATCATGCATCTTTGAAAAGTTGCAGGAGCATTGCATAGTCCGAAAGGCATCCTCCTATAGGCAAAAGTGCCATAAGGACAAGTGAAAGTAGTCTTTTCCTGATCTTCTGGAGCAATGGGTATTTGGAAATACCCGGAATAACCGTCCAAGAAACAGTAGAAAGGATAACCTGCAAGTCTTTCAAGCATTTGATCAATAAAGGGTAAGGGAAAATGGTCCTTACGTGTTGCTTTGTTTAATTTTCTGTAATCAATGCACACACGCCATCCCGTGACTGTTCTAGTGGGAATTAACTCATTGCTTTCATTAAAAATAACAGTCATAACTCCCTTCTTTGGCACCACTTGAATAGGACTTACCCAACTACTATCGGAGATTGGATAGATAATGCCGGCGTCCAGGAGTTTTATGATTTCAGCCTTTACCACTTCCTTCATGTTCGGATTCAAACGTCTTTGATGTTCGATTGAAGGTTTGTAGTCGTCTTCCATTAGGATCTTATGCATGCACACACTTGGGCTTATTCCTTGTAAATCAGAAATTGACCATCCTATTGCCTTTTTATGCTTTCGAAGAACCTGCAACAACCCTTCCTCTTGATCAAGCGTTAAGTGAGAGGAAATAATAACAGGAAAAGAATTGTTCTCACCTAGAAATGCATGCTTCAAATGAGGGGGAAGCTGCTTCAAGTCTTGGTTAGGTGGTGTATCTTCTTTTTCTTTTTCTTCTGTAGTATTTATGCTATATAGAGTTTTATTTACACATGTATCTATTACATCTATTCTAAAACAATCGTCAGTGTCCATGGGAAATTTACAAGATTTTAATACATCAAAAACAACTTCTTCTTGACCTACCCTCAATGTCAGTTTCCCATCGTGCACATCAATTAAAGCTCTTGCAGTTGCAAGAAAGGGTCTTCCGAGGATTAATGATCCTTCTCTTCCTTCATCAATATCAAGGATGACAAAATCAACTGGAAAAATGAATTTTCCTACCTTAACTAATACGTCCTCTACAATTCCTTTGGGATATTTGATTGATCGATCGGCTAGTTGTAGCGACATCCTTATTGGCTTGAGCTCCCCCATACCTAGCATTTTAAAAACTTCATAAGACATCAGATTTATGCTAGCTCCTAAGTCAGCTAAAGCCTTTTCAAAGTTTAAATTTCCAATATTACAGGGGATAGAAAAACTCCCTGGATCCTTGAGTTTTGGCGGCAATTTGTTTTGAATAATTGCGCTACATTCTTCAGTCAGTTTTACCATTCCTTGATCATCAATCTTTCTTTTCTTGCTCAGGATTTCTTTTAGGAATTTTGCATAACTAGGCATTTAAGCAAGAGCTTCAGCAAAGGGGATGTTTATTTGAAGCTTCTTAAAGACGTCCAGGAATTTCATGAAGCTTTGATCATCTTGCGTCTTTTTTAATCTTTGTGGAAATGGAATGGGTGGAACATAAGGTTTTACCTCTTCCTTTTCCACTAGATCGATGATAGGAGCCTTTTTCTCTTCTACCTTCTCCTTTTCTTTCTCTTTTCTAGGTTTGTCCTCCAATTCTCTTCCACTCCTCAAGGTGATGGCTTGTACCTGCTCTTTAGGATTTTTTTCTGTGTTGCTAGGTAACGTACCTTGAGGTCTAGCTGCCATCATGTTTGCAAACTGTCCCATTTGAATTTCCAGATTTCTTATTGCAGCTTGTTGGATTTTATTATGTTCTCTTGTTTCGTTCATGAAATCCATGTGTGATTTGGAGAGGGCAGTAAGGAGGTCATCATGAGACTTCTTTTCTGGAGGCAAGAAACCTGGTGGTGCATTTAAAGTGTTGTTAGAATTACCATATGAGAGGTTCGGATGATTTCTCAACCTGTTATCGTAAGGATTCAAATATGGGTAATTCCTCCTCTGTTGGTTCATCACATAGTTCACTTGCTCCAGAGTTTGTGGATTAGCAGAATCTAACAAGCATTCTCCAACTCCATGCGGTTCATTACATCTGTCACAAGTTTGCATGATAGAATTTACAGACTTAGTGGTTAACAAATCTAACTTTCTTACCATGTTGTCAACCTTTGCATTTAGTGCGGTGATGGCATCAATCTCATAAATCCCAACAGTCTTTTTTCTTTCAGAGCTGCTTTGATAATGGCTATTGCTGGCCATTTCTTCTATCAAATTATATGCCTCGTCGATCTCTTTTCTTTCGAAGGACCCTCCTGCAGCTGCATCCAGAGTAATTTTTATGTTAGGTGACAATGAATTATAGAAAGTTTGGACCTGTAACCATTTGGGCAGGCTATGATGAGGACATTTCCTCAACAAATCCTTAAATCTTTCCCAAGCCTCATACAAGCTTTCTTGATCCTGATGAGCAAAGGTCATAATCTCATTTCTTAGTTTAGTTGTTTTAGAAGATGGAAAGAATTTAGCCAGAAATTTCTGGGCTAATTCTTCCCAAGTGGTAAAACTCCCAGCAGGACAAGATTGTAACCATGATCGGGCTTTGTCTCTTAGAGTAAAAGGAAAGAGTCTTAATTTAATGGCATCTTCAGAAACACCATTTTGTTTGAAAGTGTCACAAATTTCCAGGAAATTAGTGATATGAGCATTAGGATCTTCACTAGGAAGTCCTCCATATTGAATAGAAGTAGAAAGCATTTGTAATATTGCTGGTTTAATTTCAAAATTATTTGCCTCCACTCTTGGTCTAGTGATGCTGGAGGTGGCTCCATTAAGAGAAGGTGTGGTATAATCTCGCAATGTGCGGACATTTGGCTGCTGTATGGCTTGAGGATTTGCAGCAAGAGGTATATTTGGAAGTTGAGGATTAAGTCCGTCCATGTTTGTTTGTTGTTCGGATCTGGGTTCTTGTGCCCTCCTTGCTGCGTTGTTTCTTCTGCAGGTTTTTTCTATTTCTGGATCAAAGATCAGGGGTTCTGTTCTTCTAGATCTTCTTTGCATAAAACCTGAGATGGTTTATAGCGAAATTAAATGACTAAAATGAATAAGTAAATGTCTAAATTAATAACAAGATAATTCGTATTGATATTGGTATTGCCAATCCCCGGCAACGGCGCCAAAAACTTGACAGCTTATTTTCGCAAGTGTACGAAATCGCTACAAGTAATATAGAGTGAGTAGAGTATCGTATCCACAGGGATTGTATACCAAGTACCAAAATTATGTTATCTTGTTATTATTTAAACGATAAATGAGGAAATTGTTTATAGAAATTAAATTCAACAAGTAAAAATAAGAAGTTAAGCAAGCAATTATTAATTAAAGAAATCAAGGAAGTAAAACTATTAGGGGTTTTGATTTCACTTAACTCTATCCAATTTATTTCATTAGTTCATTGATCAATTTAATTATTCAAGTAGGGGAAACAACCCAAAAATCACTAACAAGCTCTCCCGATGTATTGTTAGCTATTTTAACCCCGTCTAATTACCTATCTTCCAATAGCGCAATCAAACATGAATTAAATCATTAAGTTTTACGGTTTGTTTTGTGAATTCATAACCTAAGGTCATTAACTTATGAAAACCCCCCATGAGTCAAACCATATAGCTTCCGCATCAAGTTATTATTCTCATGTGTTTTATTAACCTTTTCATATCAAAGATCCTTCTTCCGATAGTGATAATTGAAATAAATCAATCTAGGGGAAAATTCTGTCTAGAAGCATTAAGATCATTAATAAATCATAACTTGAATAAGGAAAAATAAATCTAATTGCATAAATTGGAAAAGAGATTAAGCTACATCAAACCCCTAGTATAAAAGTTTAGTTACACATAGTACTTAAATAAAACTCAACAATACTTGATAAATATTCCATGATCAATAAAGATAATGAAAGAAATAAACAAGATTAAGAGTTAGAAATAAGAACTAGAGAGGGATTGCTTGGAAGGCTTCCTTGAACTTTGCACAACTCTTCAATACTTAACTTTAAAAGAAAATGAAACTAACTATAAAAGAATTAATGTAGAGTGTGGGAAAGATGGAATTGCTGGATGCCTTTGGAGTGGTTCCTTCTCTTCCTTATATAGACTTCTTGGGGGGACAAGCCTTGTGTTTTAATGAGTAAAGTTCAACTTTGTGAGGTGGAAAAGTTGTAAATCAATCCATGAATTGCTCTCAATTATGGTTTTCTCAATTGCACATGGTTGAACTTTGACTAGCATGTGAGGAAAGCATCCAAAGCATCTTGTGACAATGGTAGAAATTAGTTGGCAACTTTTGACTCAAAATATAGAATTTTTGGTTTGCACGGGCGTGTTGCCTGGCACGACCTGGGGCGTGCCAGTCTTTAAAGTCTTAGAAACTTTGGCACGGGCCGTGTTGCCTGGCACGGCCTGGTAAGCTAGCGCGTACGGGCGTGCCGTCTGGCCGTGCAGTCTTCTAGAAGTCTGGTTGATAGCGCGCACGGTCGTGCTACATAGCACGGGCTGGGGCGTGCATCTCTCTGGAAGTCAGGGGCATGTGAGACACGGGCGTGTTCCTCAGCACGGCTTGGGCAGGCTAGCGCGCACGGGCGTGCTCTTCGACACGGCTTGGTGCGTGCATCTTTCTGTCTCTTTGGTTTGTCTCGCCTTGTGCCAGACACGGCCGTGCTTCTCGACACGGGCTGGGGCGTGCCAATTGTGTTTTGCTTCATTTTTGTTCTTTTCTTTGCAAAATCCTACAATTTTCTTTCCAATCAAGTGAGTTGTGATTAAAGAAAGCTTTTGAATAAAAACATATCAATATTACATAAAAACTAATTTAAATAAATTAAAAGTAATAGAAATTTAAATCAAAATTACAATAAAAACACTATAAAAAATCAATACTATCAATTTAAACTTATTTTTTAAATCAAATGAAACCAGAAATCATAAACCGAATCGGACCAATTAACTCCAAAAACTAAACCAAAAAATTGAACTAGATTGATTTTATTTGATTTTTTTCACCTAAACAAAGAAATCAAGCAAATATATGAAATGTTAAATTTATTACTTAATACTTTATTAATTTTTTCTTTTTGTTTTTTTCCCACCTCTACTTATACCTAACTCAAGCACTTACAAAATTATATAGAGTTTTAATAGTGGTCATTGTATGTTGTGTTAGCATTGACAATGCCGTATATAAATTGCAATATTATTGAAATTGAAAAGATCACAAATTTGTCTTCATTTCACATTTCAAAATTATCAATTTAAGCAACTCATCTCTATATAAATTCCTTCATCAATTCATTTAGATCACTACGAAAACAATACAAAAACAAAACCAAAAAAAAAAAAAAAGAAAAGAAACATGAAGCAAATTTGCTCCACCATCTTTATGATTTGCTTTCTCATTCTTGTGATAAATGGTGCAGAATCTCAAACTTGCAGGCCTAGTGGCAAAATTAGAGGTAGAAAACCTCCCCCAGGGCAATGCAACCAAGAACATGAATCTGATTGTTGTGTAAATGGAAAATTTTACACAACTTACAAATGTTCACCACCAGTAACTGGTCATATAAAAGCAACACTAACATTGAACAGTTTTGCTCCCGGCGGCGACGATGGCGCCCCTTCTGAATGTGATAATCATTACCATTCAGATAATGAGCTAGTAGTTGCACTTTCCACAGGATGGTTTGCTAACAAAAGAAGGTGTTTGAATTACATTACCATAAATGGTAATGGAAAGAGTGTTAGGGCTAAAGTAGTTGATGAATGTGACTCTACCATGGGATGTGATTCTGACCATGATTATCAACCTCCTTCCTCTAACAATATTGTTGATGCTTCACCAGCAGTTTGGAAAGCCTTAGGTATCTCTGATCCTGACAATGTGGGAGAGATGAATATATACTGGTCTGATGTTTAAATTTTTTATTTAACCTATATATATATGTGTGTGTGTGTGTGTGCATGTGTGTATCATATAAATATAAAGCTATGTTTGATTGAATGTAATGCAATTTAATGTAGTCAAAGATATAATGCAATGAAAAATATAGTCCATTATTATGTTTGGTCATTTAATTGAAAAAATTTATAGAATGTAATCATCATTCTATTTTTTATGTTTGTTTATAAATATATAATGTAGTTAGGAGCACCACCTGCATATCATTATTAATACAAAAGAAATATTTGAACCAAAAGCTATTAATTTTGCAATTACATATGTCAACACTGAATAAAAATTTATATGAGAATTTTAAATATGATATTAGATTCAACTCTACCATGACATCTACCACCTTGTGTTAATAAGATTTGACATATGTGCTACTCTACTCAGTTTTTTTGTTTTACTACTTTTCTGCCACTCAAGTATAACATGTCTATTAATCCATATCCACTGGTAATACATGAAGGTCTAAGTTATAGTTTAAAGATTGCACATGATTATAAATTAGATACGAAAAATATTAACACTACGTATATGAGTCTCTCCCCACCAATTAGCTTAAACTTTTAAGTTAGATATGAGTGTTTCTAATAATGTAAGCCAATATTTGGTAGGTGAAATAGAATGAAATAAATAATATATATATAAGTCTCTCTCCACCTATTAGCTTAAATTTTTAAGTTAGATATGAGCAGTCACTACAAAAAAAGTGATATAAGGGGACTGATGGGTGTCAAATCCATTAAAATTAATTACTGAGATCGTAGCAAGTGTAAATTCGGGTCGAATCGTAGAGACTGAAATATTAAATTTTATGTTTATAGATAAAGGGAAGGGGGGGGGGGGGGAGAGGTTGTGACAGGGCAAATTTGCAAGTGTACGAAATCGCAACAAGTAATAAAGAATGAGTAGAGTATCGTTCCCACGATGATTGTATACCAAGTACCAAAATTGTGTTAACCTACTATTATTTAAACGATAATAAGAAGAATATAATCTAAGAATTGAAATTCAAGGAAATAAAGGAGAATAAAAAGAAATCAAGTAAGAATATTTGATGAAAAAATATCAAGAATTAAAAGCTACTAGAGATTTTGATTTTACTTAATTTTATCCAATTTATTTTATTAGTTTGATAATCAATTTTAATTGTTCAAGTAAAGAAAACAACCCTAAAATCACTAACAAGCTCTCCCGATGTGTTGTTAACTATTTTAACCTGGTCTAATTACCTATCTCCTAATAGTGCGATTAAACATGAATTAAATCATTAAGTTTTATGGTTTATTTAAAATTCATAACCTAAGATCGTTAACTTATGAAAACCCCACATAAGTCAAACATATAGCTTCCGCATCAAGTTATTATTCCCATGTACTTTATTACCTTTTTCATATCAAAAAACCTTCTCCCGATACTGATTAATGAAATAAATCAATCCGAGGAAGAAACTCTGTCTGGAAGCATTAAGTTCAATAATAAATTATACTTTGAACAAAGAAAATCAAATCTAATATTATATATTGAAATAGAAATTAAGCTACATCAAATCCCTAGTATGAAACTTTAGTTCGACATAGTAATTAAATAAAACTTAATTAGACTTGAAAATAATTTCATAATCAATATGAATAATGAAAAGTAAAAATAAGATTAAGAGTTTAGAGATAAAAATTAGTCAACAAATAGCTTGGATGGCTTTCTTGATTCTTTACACAAACTTGAATGCTCGAAGTCTTAAAAGAAAGAAAACTAAAAAAAAGAGTAGAATAAAGATCTAAGATCCAAGATTTGATGATGACCAATTGGTGTAGTAATCTCTCTTTATATAGACTTTGTAAGGTGTGTTTGAATTTGAGTAGGAAACTAGCTGGCTTAATTAGGAAGAAATATTATTTGAGTGGCAAACTGATTTTGTGTTGTATTGCTTCCCAATCAACAGTCTTCTTTGACCAAATAGGGCTGGAACTCAAACAAGGTAAGTCTTTTATTATTCCCATGCACAAGCCATGCCCAGGCTTCAATTCTACAAGGGCTAAATAATTAAATTCGGCCCACTTGAATTTTTCAGCTTTCTTGGAAACACGGCCATGGCATTTGACATGGCCAGGCCGTGTTCTTTACTGACTTGACCATGTTGAGTTTTTATGTCCAAATTTCAGCTCCAATCTTCTTTGATGCAAATTTTAGCTATTTTCTTGCTAAAAACTTTCCAAATCAAGCTTATCAAGAATCAAGGAAACTTAATTAAAAATATAAATAAATTTAAACAAAAACTAATTAAAGTAATTAAAAACATTAAAAAACACACTAAAAAACCATATTATAAATACTATAAAAATAAGACTTATCAGGTTGGTTTACAATACTTAATCTAAAAAAATGAATTCAGAAATTAACAACTAAATTTTAATTGTAAACTCAATCTAGACAATGATTCAGTTCAAAGTAATTCATAGTCCAATGCATGAATTGATCACAGATAATACATATGCAATTATCTCTTTTTGAATACTTAACTAAAACTTACCAAACAACATGATAAATCCCTTAACTTCTCTATGCATGCTAATCCTAGCCCGAAACAAAATTGACTCTAATTACTAAATGAATTTGTATTAAGCAATCCTTTTCAATTTATTAAAAGCTTTAATGGTAGAAAGTGGTTAAGCTTGAACAACAATTTATGACGCATGAATTGTTATATTCACCCTACTGTTTCTATAAGTTGTTATTGAAAATTCGGGACATAATCAATAAAACCTATTTGCTATAATTGTTCAATCTTGCACAACAATTACAACTTATGAAGATGAATTAGCAATTAATATTATCAAACAATTAACTAACAGGCCTTCTTAGTAAATCATTCAATAAATTAAACACAAGGAATACAAGAAACAATAGATATTCAATTAAGAAATAAGTAAGATTAAGAACTTGATCTTATAACTCGAGTATATGAATTTTGAATCCCTTGAACTGAATTTGGAGAAATTAGTCACTCATGTTCATTGGTTATAATCTCCAAAATAAAATAGCACGAAGAAGAAAAACTAAAACTGACCCACTCTCCCTAAGAATGATCTGTACTTAAAAAAGAAAACTAGAATAGAAAAATATCTCCCCAAAATATTGAGATAACAATTATCCTTGAATTAATGAAAAGAATATTTGAATAAAGGAGGCATATTTCCTCTATTGAATTCACGACCGTTTTTGAATGGTTTCCTTATTAAATCAGCTTTGACCCCTTCATACAAAAGTAACTATTCATCTCAGCTTTCTAACTAGCTTGACCTTGCCTAATTTCATATTATCTATGTTTAGTTTTGTGGTTACGAGCAACAACTACGGTCTTGAGCCTGTCTCTTAAATCTTATATATGAAAACTCTATGTCAATAAATATGACTAAAATATATACGTGTATATTTATTTATTTAAACAATTAAAATAAATAAATTGTAATACGTATAGTAATAGGATTTTCAATTTAATCAATTATATTTATTTATTTAACTATTTAAATAAATAAATCATAATTAAAATATTAAGTTTATTTACTCTAAAATTTATCTTAATTAATTTAGACATAAATCAATTAAGTCAATACTTAATAATTTAGGTAAAATTGTAATTAAATATAAATTATAATTTTACCCTTAATGTCCAAAAACTTATTTGTAATCAAGTCATACTTGATTCAATTTCTGATTTTTACTTTCTCATATCTATTCTTAAGTGTGTGACATATTAGGTTCCAAATATATTGGCAACAAATATAATTAAATTAATTAATTAATATTTGAAGGTCATGTATATTGTCTAGCAACATGTCATGACTATTCTTAGAAAGTCAAATAACATTTCAGAACCATAATTTATATAGATAAATGGAATTATTTTCAAATGTTTATTTTTAAAATTTTTATTAGAGTTACATAATGATTTAAAACTAATGGAAAGACTTTTTATTTGCAATTTCATCCTTAATTCAAATTGAGGATGTTGTTACTAGAATGTTCAAAATTGGAGTGAAATCGATAAAAAGTTAAAATAGAGTGATATTGTAAAAACACATAAAGTTCGAGGTATTTTGATATATTATGTCCTTAAAATAAATAGATAATCAAGTAAGGCATATTTCACTTATGACTTTTGACTTATTTTAGTTAGATTGTTTAATTTATAATTCAAATCAAATACAATTTTTAACTTATGCCTTTCTACTTAAAAGTAAGTTTGACTGACTTTAAAGCTAAACCAACCCTAATTGCAATTTTAGCAAAAAAAAGTTAAAGTTTTTTTTCCCGATTTGGCTTGATTTTTAAGAAGTCTCAAAAATTAAAACTATTTAATTAACTCGAATAAAAAAAACGAAAAATCCAACTAAATCAGTTGGATACTTGGATTTGATTTTTTCACTCAAACAAAGAAATCTACAAAATATATGAAAATTTTAAATTCTATCACTTGATTCTTTATTAATGTTTTTTCATCTCTACCTCTATCTTATCGAATTACGTAAAAATTTATATATAGGTTGAATAGAGGTCATTGTCATTGTTAATATCAACGGCACATGAATGGCAAGATTATTGAAATTGAAAAGATCACAAATTTGTCTTCATTTCACATAAAAAACTTATCAATTTAAGCAATTCATCTCTATATAAATTCCTTCATCAATTCATTTAAACCAATACAAAAACAAAACCCAAAAAAAAAAATGAAGAAGCAAATTTGCTCCACCATCTTTATGATTTGCTTTCTCATTCTTGTGATAAATGGTGCAGAATCTCAAACTTGCAGGCCTAGTGGCAAAATTAGAGGTAGAAAACCTCCTCCAGGGCAATGCAACCAAGAACATGAATCTGATTGTTGTGTAAATGGAAAATTTTACACAACTTACAAATGTTCACCACCAGTAAATGGTCATACAAAAGCAACACTAACATTGAACAGTTTTGCTGCGGGTGGCGATGGTGGTGGCCCATCTGAATGTGATAATCAATACCATTCAGATAATGAGCTGGTAGTTGCACTTTCCACAGGATGGTTCGCTAATAAAAAAAGGTGTTTAAATTATATTACCATACATGGTAATGGAAATAGTGTCAAGGCTAAAGTAGTTGATGAGTGCGACTCTACCATGGGATGTGATTCTGTCCATGATTATCAACCTCCTTGCCCTAATAATATTGTTGATGCTTCACCAGCAGTTTGGAAAGCCTTAGGTATCTCTGATCCTGATAATGTGGGAGAGATGAATATATATTGGTCCGATGCTTAATAATGTAATTTACTGTTTGTGATAATTTTATTCCCACATATATACACGTATAAATAAGTGTTATTGCTTGTTAAAACGTTTTATTTATTATTCTAATCTATATATTATACACTTGCATTCAATATAACCTCCTTATATTTAAATACAACCAAGGAATTATTATTTATTAGTCGGGTTAAATTCATAGATAATATATAATTTTGATGAATTTAATTGGAGAATATACGACTAATCCAATGGGATAATCAGAAGTTATAGTAACAATAATTAAGCCTCAATTTCAAACTAACTGGAGTCAATGTGTGAACCTTTTGTTTTATTTTGTTGTATTTATAACTAAATATGTACTAATGCTTAGAAAAAGTTGGTTCCAACCACAAGGAGGGAAGGATCAGGAAAAAAATCTGATAGTTCATTATTAAAAATAATTTCTTAATAGCATTTCTAAAAATTTTTCATATATGAACATTTTCCGAAATTTCTTCTAAAATTCATTATATATAATATAATATTTTAAAAATTATTTTTTTTTTGTAGTAAATAACTGTTTAACTCATAAGATATTTAGCTAGATTCATAGTACATAAAACTTCTCACCTTCTTATCTATGAACACACAAAACTAAAAGTCACGTTAATATACAAAGGAGGGTTCGCCGAACCTATCGCTTCTTTGTAAGGAAAATTTTCACTCTATTTTGGCATCTTATATGGTGGATATTGATCAACCATTTTCTTACGAGGAAATTTTCAAAGCTCTATCGGATATGGCACAGTTTAAGCTCCTGGGCCGGTTGGATACCTAGCAGCATTTTTTCAACGCATGTGGCCGATAATTGGCTCTTCCATTAGTAATTTTGTCATTAACATCTTGCATTCCAAAGGTGCAAAACCCAGAGTTTGTTTCCCAATTTAGGCCAATAATGTGCTCTACAAGCTTATTACTAAAACTCCAGTGAATAGACTCAAAGTTATTCTTCCTTCCTTGATAGGACCATAGAAATGCAGATTTGTTCCTGGTCGACAGATTATGGATAATGTCGTAGATTTTAAGGAGACTATGCATTCTATGCGTCTGGCAAAGGGTAACAAGGGGTATATAGCAATTAAGGCCTATGATCGTCTTGATTGGGAGTTTATTCAATGGGGGTTGCAGGATATTGGTCTATCGGACCACTGGGTTTCCAACATTATGAAGTGTATCAAGTCATCTTCCATGTCTTTTTTATGGAATGGAGAACAACTTTAGGATTTTTTTTTTTCCTTCTCGAGAAGTTCGCCAAGGGGATTCTCGTTGGCCTTATTTGTTTGTGCTGTGTGTTGAATATTTGGCTATTTTTATTCGTAGTGCTGTTCAGGATGAGCATTGGCTTCCAGTCCCTACTTCCTGAAGAGGACCTTTTATCTCGCATTTAATGTTCACAGATGATATGGTTCTCTTTGTTGAAGCTTCTTGATTTATTTTCGAAAGTGTTAACTATAGCAAAACTTGTATTTTTCGTTTCACCTAATGTTGCACAGGATTTGGCTGCCGTCTCTTTGATATCTCAGGGATCCCTCTCACAGAAACATGGGGAGCTATTCAGGAGTTCCCTCCATCCATGATCGTGTTTCTTCACATACTTATTCTTACATCTTGGATCAGATGTGTGAAAAATTGGAGGGATGGAAGGCGAAGGCTCTTTCATTAGCAGGGAGAGCGACTTTGATTCAATATGTTATTTCATCCATTTTAATTTACTCGATGCAATGCAACTTCCCTGTGTCTCTTTGCAATGAGATGGAGAAGTTGTGTTGTGATTTTCCGTGGCATGGAAAACATTTTGATTGTCGCGTGCATTTGATTGGGTGGGATACTATTCAAAAGCCACGTCAGCTGGGGGATCAGGATTTTGTAAGCTACGGTTGGTGAATAAAGCTTTGGTGCGTAAATTGGGATGGTGAGCTATTTTTAATCCTAATGCTTTATGGGTGAGATATTTATCTAGCAAGGACATGGCTGGTCGATTTTCTACGGAGTGTAAGCCTAAAATTCGGTCCTCGCACATTTGGAAGGTATTTTTGTCAAGGAATGGAGGTTGTGCGTAATGTTTCTATGAAGGATGTGAGGAATGGGATAGGTACTAGCTTCTGGCATGATTGGTGGTTACCATGTGGTCCTTTATTCAGTATGCTCAAGGTAGTTTGACTCGGCTAGATGGTAAAGCGGTTGTCCGTCACTACTAGAAGTCTCAAGAAGGGTGGATCTGGCCATACCTGAACGAAATCCTTACTCAGCATGTTTTAGATCTTTTAATGTTCGAGCTTTATGGAGATCTTTAAGGGTGGATCTGGTCCGTTACATGCTCTCCGAGATTGCCACAATGTTCGAGCTTTATGGAGATCTTTGAATGCTGATAGTGTTATTGGGAATTTTTTCAATATCAGTAATGTGGTGGAATGGCTATGGGTAAATATTCAGGAGTCAGAGTCTATGATGGGATATGTGCTTGGAAAATCTTATTTGTGTCTTCCCTGTGGTATATCTAGAAGCAAAGGAATGAGTTGATCGTCAATGGGGGTCAGCCCAATCTTTTTGTGTCTAAGCATTTCTTGTTTACTAAAGCGCTAGAGATTAGTAAGGCCTGGGATTCACTTGGTCTTGATAAGGAAAATCCTACTGGATCTCGTTTATCATTTATTTCATGGCAGCCTCTTCCTTATTCTCCGATTGTTGTAAACACTGATGGATGCAGTGGCAGGTGGTGATTATCCCAGTGTTTAGGGAGGTTAATACTGTGGTGGATTGCATAGCTAATGAAGCTCTTGCTAGTTCAACAGGGCCATGTGTTGCTGGATCATCCTTCTTTTGCAGTCAAGTAGCTCCTTGATGCTGATTTCGCCGGCGTCGTTTGGCCTCGTTTTGTTTCTTAATTAGACTTAATTCCCTCCAATGCATTTAAAAAAAAAAGAAAAATAAAATAAAATAAAGATAAAAATAATATAATTTTTCTTTTTTTATCCCTCTTTTAAAATAAAATATTTTTAAATAACAATCAAACAATAAAATCAAATATTTAAAAAATAAATTTGAAAAACTTAAAAATTTTTCAAATGTCTTAATATCACATATAGTTATTTAAATAAAATAAAATCAAATCGGGTTCAATTCCCACTAAATACACCTATAAGGAGAGGCGAAGAGCTTTAATCGTGACTAACTCCCGAACTGGATTTAATCGGTTTCTGGTAATAGGATTTGGACCGATGAATTATA
This sequence comes from Jatropha curcas, assembly GCF_041381405.1. NCBI lineage: Eukaryota > Viridiplantae > Streptophyta > Magnoliopsida > Malpighiales > Euphorbiaceae > Jatropha > Jatropha curcas. Next base: position 12,663,487 of record NC_143161.1, read on the forward strand.
AAAAAAATAAAATAAAATTAAAAAATTAAAACTTAAAAATTTTGAAAAGCTTAATTAGTTGTATGAATTTATTTAGAAAATTAGTTGTAAGAAAATATATCCAATAAGTTCATAAAAAATATAATATTAAATATAATCCACATTTCCGCTTTATTCTATGAGTTACTTAAGCATAAAACATATTTTCTGATTTACCAAAAAACATAAAAATATTTCACTCTCTTAGAATTTATGTAATCTTTATTACTTTCTTAAATATATTTTTAATTTTGATATAGATACATATATATAAATTAAACCTTTCAGAATTTTTGATTTTACCTTCTTAAATAAAAAATTTATAATATATAACATATGTAAATGGGGAATAATGAAAATTTTTATGATAATTTTATTTCAATTTCGAATTTAAAAGTATCATTTTAGTTATATTTTAATTAAAAATTAAATAATAATCTATAAATAATTTGAGAACTTTTTGTCAATATGAAATAAGATAAACTATTAAAAAAATATTAATAATATGTTTAAAAAGAAAATTTATTAAAAATATTAATAATCAGAACATTGTTAACTTTGTTTTGTCCTGCAATGACGAAATTGTCCTTTTTCTTTACACCTCTAGCTATGCCCTTACCTAATACTTACAAACTTATGTAGAGTTTTGATACGGGGCATTATACGCTATGTTAACATTAATTAACATTACATAAATGACAATATTATTGAATTTAAAAAGATTACAAATTTGTCTTTTCCTTCACATTTTTTAATGAGCTCATCTCCCTATATTTATAAATTCTTTCACCAATTCATCTAAACCATCTCAAAAACAATACCAAAGCAAAACCAACAAAAAAAAAAAAAAAAAAAAAAAAGGCATATTTGCTCAACCATTTTTGTTATTTACTTTCTCATCCTTGTGACAAATGGTGCAGTTGCAAGCCTAGTGGCAAAATAAGAGGTAAAAAGCCTCCTAGAGCAGTGCAACCAAGAATATGAATCTGATTGTTGTGTAAATAGAAACTTTTCACACCTTATAAATGTACACCATTGGTAAACAGTCATACAAAAGCAACACTAATATTAAACAGTTTCGTTATATATAGGTGGTCTATCTGAATGTGATGATCAATACCATTCAGATAATGAGTTGGTGGTGGCACTTTTCACAGGATGATTCGCTAACAAAAAAAAAAAAAAAAAAAAAAAAAAAGTATTTAAATTATATTACCATATATAGTAATGGAAAGAGTGTTAAGACCAAAGTAGTAGATGAATATGACTCTACCAGGAATGTGATTCTATCCATGATTATCAATCTCATTGCCATAGCAATATTGTTGATGCTTCGCCAGCAGTTTGGAAAGTCTTAGGTATCTTTGATCTTGACAATGTAGGAGATGTAGATATATACTGGTCTGATGCTTAAGTGTTTTATCTAATTTCCTAAGTAATTTGCTTTTTTTTTTTTTTTTTTTTTGAAAATTCCTATGTAATTTACTGTTCAACACAAGTGTGTGTATATATATGTCGTATTATTATAATCTTGCCTTCAATAACATCTTTTATTTATTTATTTATTATATCATCTCTTTTTATGTAGGAGCTCAGATTAGACCTCAGTTCCTCTTTTGAATTTGCCAACTAAATTTTTGTTAAAATATTATTGATTTTATTTTACAGAAAAATAATAAAAAATTTTGTCTCAACTGAATCACAATTTCAATTTTTTTAGATCTAAATACATAATAAAATTGAGTGCAAGTAAGTAATCTATCCATTGTTTAATATTCTTTTTTTTATTTTAATATTTTTACCATGAAATTTTTCACGTCTCTACGGCATTTTCTCTCTAAAATCAGCCTCAGTATTCAGTTGCGATTATTTTATTAACGGATCATGGCAGTGTAATTTGACTTGGAACCGTAATCCCAGACCATCTGAGTTAATGTCCTGTGACCAACTCTTATAAATCTTAAAAGATTCTTCTGTTCTCTTGGGTAGGAAGGACAAGTTGGTTTGGATCTTTGATAAAAAAAGGCATTTTCTCAATTAAATCCCTTTACTCTCAGTTAGAAGATAAGGAATTGGGCTCCTTAACTCTCAACTACAATCTGAAATTTCTTTGGAATTCGTTCCTCCCTTCCAAAATCTCTTGATTTGCTTGGAAGAGTTTCATTAACAAAATTCCTTGCAAAAAGTCAACCTTTTCAAGAGGAAAATCATTTCTTCTGTAGATATTCCCATTGTCTGTTCTGTGATTTTCAACTGGAAGACACTGATCATTGCTTGCTTTCTTGCCCGAGGTCGTTCAAAATCTAGAATTTGATTCTTAATTGGTGGGGGCTTCCGGGACTCTTCCATCAAAATTAATAGATTTAGCTTGAAAATGGAAAAGTCTAATCTCAAAAGGAAATTCTTTAATATGAATCTCTATCTTTTACTTGGTCTTATGGACCATTTGGTGGAGGAGAATAACTTTCATTTTTAAGCAAACATGGTTAGAAGATGGTCAGTTACTGGATAGAATTAAAGTTAGAAGTTTCGAGTTGATTAAAGCTAAATTTTCACTCTCTCCTATTCCTCTTAGTGACTGGTGCCTCTTTCCTTCTTTGGTGCACTAATGCAAATTTTTTAAAACGAGGAGGAAAAATAGCAGTTAGTATTATTTCTTCGCAAATCTGCTTTTCCCTTCTCATGAAAAGTAGCTCCAGTTTTTGATAAGTTTTTGGTGATCATTTGTTTTGTGGTTTTGATTTTGCAGTAGGTTTTTACTTCTTATATCCAGGCTAGGTCTTTGGATGTCCTGGGGAAAGCTTGATGGCTTGTGTTTAGCTCTTTGGGATATGAGCTTTTTCTACTTGCAATTTTATCTTTTCTACTATCTTACTATACAGCCTGGCAATAGACACAGGTTTGAATTCTTTTCTTCAATATTGAAAAAAATTATCTTAATATAGTTCCCTAATTTTTTCACTTAGCTTCTTATGAGTTATTATGAGTTATTTATATTTAAATTTTTTTTTTTTGGATATCGGGATGGTCACCCCTTAGGACTAACTAGTGTACAGACGTAGTTCCTGCTCTCCACCTCGGGTGTATGCAAATGTCCCCTTCACATGGACCGAGTAAATCTCCAATACACATGGGGTTATGAGCCATGAGCATTGGCAGGCTTAATCACAAGCAGGGGTTAATTAACTGCTTGAATGCTCTCGGGAATCGAATTTAGGAACACCGAAAGTTTGTCCAGCGTGGTTTCTATTAAGCTAATCCTTTGGGGGTTATTTACATTTAAATTGGTTGCCAAAAAGTCATCTAATTCCAATTGCATTTCAAAATACTCACTCCTACCATCCATATAGCCTGTTTGCTTTCTCCTCACCTGTCGCCTTGCAAATATGACAATGTCGCTTTCAAGCATTTCACCAAACACTGTCTATGTAAAATGATTAAAACTGAATAAGTGTCATATTAGTGAATTTTAGAAATAAAATAATTTTTTTCTCATATTTGCCATTTGCAAATGACTAACGTTAATTGCTACAATTTTCCAAAATCTCTTTATTTATTGTAAATAAGGATAATATTATAAATTTACTTAAATAATTTATTACAAATTAGAAAAATTAAATAACTTTCTTAAATGGCGAGAGAAAAGTGTAAATGTGAACTTAGTTTAGGACCACAATAATTTCTGTAAATATGCTATTATGTAGATGTTTTAATGTAATTGTCAGATCTATCGTATGGCTTCTTCATATGCTATGATTCTTGGCCCATCTATTTGTATTAAATGGTCCAGATTCTAAATCTTCATACCTTGATTTTCATTTTGGCCCTACTAGAGAGATTCACCATGACAATTTCCTTTGTATATTATACAAGATTACTAATTTGAAGTACTTTCTTAAAAAATAAACTTAATCCCCTTCTCTTCTTAAACAACAGAATTTTCTATCAAGGTCTGGAGTTGATTTATCAAAATGTAAATGCTTTTCTTTAACCATTTGTCTTATTTATTATTTGAAGTTTTGCCTTTTCCAGTATAAATTCTTAGCTTCAATCATGTATAAAAATATATAACAGCATAGCAATGCGCATTTTAAAATAAGGCCATAGCAATATAAATTCTTAACTACGTGTTTCCTTAAGATCTCATTTCTGGAATCCACAGGCTAGGAAAGCTTGGCCTTAATATTCTTACTAATTTAAATAAGCAAAGCTAAATTTTGCGCTGTTTGGTCTTGATTTTTGCAGTTACTGAGTTGCAGAGACAGAGAATATTTTCCTATTTTCAATTTCTGTTTTTTCTTTCCACCATATCATTTTAACAAGAGAAGTCACAAGCTATTTTCCTATTTTCATGTAATACAAGAGTTTAATCTTTCCTATTTTCATGTAATACAAAATATAATTCTGTCTCTAATAATGATCAAATATCCGTTGAAGGACTTGTGAGTTGGTTCGAACTTTCCTTGGGCTCCACGGAAGGCAGCTGCAAAATCACATCATAACTGAAGAAAGAAGCCGGCTGAAACATTATCCTCTGTTCTTCTTCTTCTTCATTATTTGATTCTTCAACATTATTGTTCCAACCCCACGGTGTAAAAAACGACTTGTCAGGAGTCAAGAACGACATGAATTGCAAGCAATCAACTGTTGCTTGGGGTTGTTGTAACCCTAGTTCTTCCTCTAAAAGCTGCTGGTGATGATGAATATAAGCTTCCGATAGCTCTTCCGAACATTCTTGTTGCTGCTCCTCCTCATATGATGGACTCATCTTCAACTCTTGCTGCTCCTCATATTCTTCCTCTAAAAGCTGCTGGTGATGATGAACATAAGCTTCCGATAGCTTTTCCGAACATTCTTGTTGCTGCTCCTCCTCATATGATGGACTCATCTTTAATTCTTGCTGCTCGTCGTATTCTTCCTCTAAAAGCTGCTGATGATAATGAATATAAGCTTCCAATAGCTCTTCCGAAAATTCTTGCTCCTGCTCCTCCTCATATGGTGGACTCATCTTTAAATCTTGCTGCTCGTCATATTCTTCCTCTAAAAGCTGCTGCTGATAATGAATACAAGCTTCCAATAGCTCTTCCCATAATTCTTGTTGCTCCTCCTCCTCATATGGTTGACGCATCTTCTTCTTCTTTTGTGAAAAAGTTGATGCGATTGTATGTGTTTCACCAATGGATAGGATTATATATAAGGTTTTGTGGGATTTCAATTGCAATGAGGAGAAGATAAATAAATCTCCTGCACCAAGTAGGAATAGGAAAAAATAATAGAACAAGATCAAATTTTAATTAAAAATAACAGAAGCCTTTTCCTGATAGGAATTGGAAAAAATATTTAAAAAGAAAAAGGTGGAAAATAAAATTGATTGGTTAGGGCCTAAGGGTTGTTCTGATTCTGCAAAATTGGAGCATTAAATAAGAGTTTTAAAGAAATGGGCCAGAAAAAAAAAAATAAAGGATTAGGACAGTGGGATTTGTAGACTGTTGTCCATTTGCATACAAGCTCGAGCATTTTATTCTGTAGAAGAGAGATTATTTCTTTAATTAAATTTTGTCTTTCGGATTTAATAATTTTTATTTTTTACATATGTCGAGCTTCCATACATTCAGCATAATTTTAATGGTATAGTTTCTCACGTTAATCCTATCGACAAAACTGCCTTCTTCCTAATTAGATTGACATATTGAATGTTCGTTGAATTTTCGTCAATAATATAATGAAAAAACAATAGAAATCATATACTTATTTTAAAATTGAGTGTTCCAAAATTGGCATAATTAATCAAAAGCATGAGTATCAAATGATTAATTCTTGGGTTTCTATTAATAATTAATTTGTTTCAAGTGATTTACTAATTTACATTAATTGAAACCATTATCATCTTTCGTCTTGCTGGGAATTAGATATGCCAAACTTGAAAATTTGCTCCTATAATTCGACTATGTGAGTATGAAATTTAACCCCATCTATTTTTTATTTCTTAATTTTATGAATATATGGGAATATGCATTCTATAGATACATAGCTTAGAGATACTTTTTGGATCTATAGTCTGCAGGAATTCCAAATGACACTGGGCAACAATTGGTAAAGAAATACAATTTTACGGATTTTAACATCAAGGAAATGAATATCTTGTCTGTTGTGTGTTAGCAAAAGTTCTGATGCATAAATTTGACCATGTACTTTTGCCGATTATTTTTGTAGTCTTTGAACTTTGTGGGAAACTCAATATGACCCTATATTTTTATATTTCAATAATAACTATACATTTCATCAAAATAAAATATGAAAATGCAAAGTCACGATTGAACCGCCATAAGATTTTTTCGTTTTGGTGTACGATATAATTATTACTAAAGTGCAAAAGTGTATAATTACGATTGAACGACGGAAAATTTAGAAATAAATTTATGTATTAAGCAGTTAACAAAATACAAAGTTCTATATGCATATATGCATATCTTTTACCATATTTATTTATTTATTACTCTTGCATTTCTTCAAGATTGACGGAAAATTTAGAAATAAATTTATGTATTAAGCAGTTAACAAAATACAAAGTTCTATATGCATATATGCATATCTTTTACCATATTTATTTATTTATTACTCTTGCATTTCTTCAAGATTGCTGCATTTATTAGTGATTAGTTCATTTCTTAAATATTGTGCTTATAAGGATTTTTTTCTTTTTTTATCACGCGCAGGTTAGGAGCGGAGGGTGTTCTTCAAGACCAGAGGACAAGCATCAGAGTAGAGATCACATTTTGGGTAGGATATTTTGTAAATGGTGATTTTTGGCATGTATATAAAGATTGTATTATGGAGGTTGTATATAATAAGTTTATAATGTATTAAGAGTTATGATTATTGAAGGAAATAACATTTTATTATATTTTTGGTGTATGATGATTATATATTCCTTGAAAAGAATGTGTTTAGACTATGATGCGTATGTTGATGGATATTTAGAAGTGCTTGTGGTATGTTATGTTGAATTGGAGTTTTGGGGTTTGGAGAAAATTGGAAGTGTGTATATTTTCTTTGTGTGGCAAGTTAATTTTTAGGGGAAACTCTTGTGAAATTTTCGTAGGAATTTCCTTAAATATTATTTTCGTTAACAAAAAAAAAAACAAAACAAAATGTTAATTACTTGCCTCCTTATGAAAATTTAACCACTTCTAATTTGTGATCTAGCTTTAATAAGTGACATAAGACGGTGCTCCGGCACCGATTGTGGCATTCGCCGTCTGGTTCTCCGGGATTGGCAGGTGGGTGTTACAAAAAGCTATATTAAAAATACTATAAAAATAACACCTAATCACTACTAATGCAAAAATATTCATAGCTTTACTAAGATTAAGCAAATAAGTAAATAAATATGCGACTAAGTGAAAATGGTTATTTGTTTAATCTCCACACCCTACTACTTTAAACTATCCGATTATATACTTTAACAATCATATAATGTTATAACTCACATTTCCTTTACCAACATTAACTAAGATCTCATGTAACAACTTAAAAAATCCGTGAATCACCATCTTCACCAAGCAACATTATAGGTATAAAATTATCTGTTAAGCATAACCAAATATGTATACTTTAACTAACCAATTCTTAGCAAGAATTGAATTTATAATCTCAATACACCGTAACCTTTCCTTTTCGTTAAGCAAAACTTAACCAAAATAACTAAGTTAGCTGCTACCACAACAACAAATAAAAATTCAAATCGTCACTCCATTTGATCACTAAGCCTTTATATAACAACCATGAAAAATATGCTTCTATTATCATATATGAACCTAATTAAATCAAAAACTATGATTTCTCTAATCGGAAGCTGCTGCCATTTATCAAATTCTAAGCGTCTAAATGGAAATTGCCTCAACCACACCAAATCACCCAAAAAATTAGAAAATTCATGAATTATAAGCTAAAAATGGTCCAAAATCAGTTTACCTTGTTGTGAAATGCATCGAAAGACGAATTTTTCCAATTAAGGTGATCGGTAGCAGCTCCTACGCTCAAAATCTGGTCCTGCCAGCGTTAGCTTGGCCAGAAGAGAAAGCAATGGAGGATCAAGGACTGCTAGCAACGAGAGAGGGCTTGGTCTCATCGGCTTGTTTGATCTCTCCGAAAAAATGAAGGAAAGCAGATAATGCAACTGTACCGATCGTGAGCCACGATCGTAGCTCCACCAGCTTGCTGCGTTTGTCGGAACGGGAAAGGAGAGAGCAAAAAAGGGAGACCCAAGCTTCGTCGCCGAGAGAGAGAGAGACTAGAGTCGCCCAAAAGTCAAGGAGCAGGTGACGCAATTTCCCAATCGAGTCTCCTGCGGTTGTTGCGCTCGCCAGAAACAAGAGAAGGGAGAGAAAGAGAAGCCGGAGTCACGTGGTAAGGAGGTGACGGCGGCAAGGAGGTGGTGACGAAGGGCGTTGGCTTCAAGTGACCGAAAAACGAAAAGGGGAGGGGGGGAGGGGCTGAGGTCGTCGCTAAAGGGACAGAAGGCTTCTAGAGATTTCTTGTTTAGGTTTTAGGGAATGGTTTGATTCGAATCGGGTTTGGTTCGTGATGGAGAATCAGTGAATGTTAACCTACCAGAGAAATCAATATTTTAGCAGGAAATAGAAGAAACAGATTGAAGGGAAGAGAGGGATTAATTTGTATTGTTGAACTTGCTGAATTACAAGAGTTTAGGGAAAGCAATAAAGGAAACAAAAGATAAAATGATTGGCTGAACCAACCCCCAGGACGAGCCCGATACAGCAAGAATGCTGATTACATAGATGACAGAAAAAAAGATACCCCTTTCCCAAACTGTACACTATATATGCACAGAATTAGTAACAAACTATGCTGACGTGTAACTGCTCTTTTCTTCCTTCCCAAGGATGATTCTCTTAGCTGGCTTCCCTTTCCTGATATATACCCAAAATGCCCTTTCCGTATCAGCTATGCGCTCATCATTGCCACCCTCATGAGGAGCAGCCTTGTCCTCAAGGCTGAAGTCAGGAAACTGAGCCCGGAAATCTGCTTCGTTAACCCAAGTAGCATTCTCTTCCGTTTGTCCATGCCACTGTACCAGGATCTGTGAGACAAGTTGCCCATTCTGTTTGGAGGTCTTCCTTGCACACACTTTGAGTGGCTCCAACATAGGCTCAATTTCTGCTTCCATAGTGTCCGGTAATTTTCCCGCAACTGCATGATCTCCTATCACCTTCTTTAATTGAGAAACATGGAATACCGGGTGAATACGAGCAGTTGATGGCAACTTGAGCTTATAAGCAACAACCCCGATCCTTCCTAAAACCTCGAATGGACCATAGAAGCGAGCAACCAGCTTAGCATTGATACGATTTGCTGCTGTTTGTTGCCTATAAGGGCGGAGCTTGAGGAAAACTTTATCCCCCACTGAGAATTGAACAGCTCTCCTATGCCGATTGGCATACTTAACCATGAACTGCAGAGATCGTAACAAATTGTGCCGGAGTTGACGAAGTATCTCATCTCTATTTTGCAAATGTTGTGGTAATGCCTCCACACTAGTTTCTCCGGGCAAATAATGTTGTAGTGTAGGTGGGGGTCTTCCATAAACAACCTCAAATGGCGTCTTCTTAGTTGCACCATGGTAATTTGTGTTATACCAATATTCTGCCCATGCTAGCCATTTAGCCCATTTTCTTGGCTGTTCGGATGAGAAACACCGTAGGTAGCATTCCAGGCTTCTATTTGTGACCTCGGTTTGCCAGTGAGTTTGGGGGTGGTAAGATGAGCTAAAAGAAAGGGTAGACCCTTGGAGCTTAAATAACTCTGTCCAAAAATGGCTGAGGAAGATCGGATCTCGGTCACTCACAATAGTTTTCGGTATGCCATGTAGACGGACAACCTCTTTTGTGAAAACTTCAGCCACCTTTAGTGCTGTAAAAGGATGTTTCAAGGCAATGAAATGGGCGTATTTGGACAGCCTATCAACCACCACCAGTATGCAATCAGCTCCTTTTGATTTTGGAAGCCCAAATATGAAATCCAAAGAGATATCTTCCCAAATTCGGAGAGGAATGGGCAACGGCTGCAGTAAACCTCCCGGGGATTTAGCCTCATATTTTTGGGTTTGACAAACCAAACAAGCTGCCACAAATTCCTTGATTGCGTCCATCATCTTGGGCCAATAAAAGTTTTCAGCAATTCTCTTGTAGGTTCTAAGTGCACCGGAGTGACCCCCCATAGAAGTGGAATGGAATTCATTGATGAGCTTGGGTATCCACTTAGAAGAGGACGGAAGAACTAACCTTCCCTTGTAGAAGAGACGGCCCTGGATGAGAGAGTATGGTGGTTGACTTGATGGCTGGGATGTTAAGGCCGAAACAATTCCGGACAGTTGTTGATCTTGATTAATTTCAGCTTGTATCTCATCCCAATCTACCCATTGAGCTCTAGACAAGGCACAAACTTCCATGTCTTCATTGCACCTTGATAAAGCATCCGCTGCCCTGTTTGTTTTTCCGGACTTGTACTCAATCATAAAGTCATATCCCATGATTTTAGCTGCCCAATATTGTTGAGCTGGAGTGGATACCTCTTGGTGCCACAAATGTTTCAAGCTTCTTTGATCTGTTCGCACCGTGAATTTCCTTCCAATCAAATAAGGCCTCCAATGACAGATAGCCAAAACCAATGCCATCAATTCATTCTCATAAGCAGACCGGGATAATGCCAGATCTCCGGTGGCCTTACTAAAGAATGCTATAGGTCTGTTTTGTTGCATAAGAACAGCCCCTATACCGGACTTGGATGCATCCGTTTCCACCACAAATTCCTTGGAAAAATCAGGCATAGCAAGGACCGGAGAAGAGGTCATTGCTGCCTTTAATTGTTCAAAGGCCTTTTGTGCTTTTGTTCCCCAAGCAAACTTTCCCGCTTCCTTCTTAAGTAGCTCCGTCAATGGCCTAGCAAGCTGCCCATATCCAGCGATAAATCGTCGGTAATATCCAGTCAAACCCAAGAATCCCCTCACTCCCTTGATATTGGTTGGAATTGGCCAATTGAGTACACTAGTCACTTTGTTAGGATCCATAGAAACCCCTTTTGCTGAAATTATATGGCCCAAGTACTCAACAGAGGTCCGGCCAAAGGTGCACTTCTTGCTATTGAGGTGGAGGGAGTGAATTTGTAGGAGCTGAAATACTATCTTCAAATGCCTTTTGTGATCTTCCCAATGCTTGCTATAAACCAAGATGTCATCAAAAAACACAAGGACAAACTTCCGTAGATGAGGTCGGAAGATGTCGTTCATAACAGCTTGAAAGGTGGCCGGGGCATTGGTGAGCCCAAATGGCATGACTAAGAACTCATAATGCCCGGTGTGTGTACGGAAAGCTGTCTTCTCAATGTCAGGTTCTGCTACCCGGATTTGAAAGAACCCACTTTTCATGTCAAGTTTGGAAAAGTAGTTGGCTCCATGAAGTTCATCTAGTAATTCTTGGATCACCGGAATAGGGTATTTGTGAGGAATGGTGACCCTGTTGAGCTGCCGGTAATCAACACAAAACCTCCAGCTTCCATCCTTCTTTTTTACCAGCAAAACTGGGCTAGAGAAAGGGCTCGAACTTGGCTGAATAACCCCAGCAGTTAGCATCTCTTGTACAAGCCGTTCAATCTCATCCTTCTGATGGTACCCATAGCGATAAGGCTTGACAGATACTGGTCCATGTTCCGGTTGGAGTATAATTTGGTGATCAGCTGATCGTTTAGGAGGAAGAGTAGAGATCTCAGAGAACACATTATTGTAATTGGTGAGTAACTCTCCGAGTTCAGCTTGTTGTTTCTGGTCAATTAGCTCAGTAGTGGCTGCCAGGGTTTTATCTATGCGCACAGCCCATAAAAGAGCACAGAAGTCAGTATTAAGGAGTTTAGAAATAGACCTGCTATTGGTATGTTGACGAACAAGGGAAGGATCTCCGGAGAGGAGTGCTTCGCCATCTGGATGTGGAATTTTCATCGTTAACTTTCCCCAATCAACTTTTACCTCCCCAAGAGTCTCTAGCCATGCTACTCCAAAAATAATATCCACTCCGCTGAGTGGAAAAATGTAGAAATCTCCTGCAACTTCCAAGGTTCCCAAATCTAACAGTAGTTTTCAGCAAACCCCAGAGGATTTGAGACGGTGACCATCCCCCAATCGCACAAAGAATGGGATTGTTGGCTCGACAATTACCCCCAACTGTTTAATCAAGTGCATTGAGACAAAATTGTGGCTAGCTCCACTGTCGATCATAATGACTACTGCTTGCGTTCCCAATTTACCATGTAGCTTCATGGTTTTGGGCCTTGATATTCCCCCAGCTGAAAATAAAGGCAATTCAAGGTGGGCAAAATGAGCTTCATCAACCTCTAGTGGAGGTTCTGCAACTGATTCATCTCCCATGTCAAAAGTTGGAGGAGGTTCTTTTGTTAAATCCTGATCTTCACCACCAATTAGGGCCATGAGGGATTTGTTTGGGCAGACATGGAGAGGGGAGTATGGTTGCTTACATCTGAAACATAGACCCTTCTCTCTTAATTCCTGGTATTCCTTGTGGGAATAGTGTTTGATGCCTCTGTTTCTGGCAGCAGCAGCGGTGTTTGATTTGGTTGTTGGGGCTGGAGGTGCGAGCTGCTTAGTAGAGTTCCTGTAAGATCTGATGGGAGTGGGGTTGGTAGTGATGGGTCGGTTTATGGGTTGGGGATTTAGGTTTGATTGATGGGTTCGGGTCAAGAGTGGAATTACAGATTTTGGGCTTAGGCTTAACCCTCCTCTTAAGGTGTTGTCGCCGGAGTTGAAGCGAGATGAGTGTCAATTTGAAGAATGGAACGACAGCTCAATCTCAATTCCTTTCGCAACTTGCATCACCGTATATAGATCGGGAGCGTCTTTTGGTTTGATTCCGACTCGTATTTCGCGATTGAGACCATTAAGGAATATGGCAATAAGCTGCGACTCTGAGAAGTCTGGAGTTTCTGCTGCTCTCGAGACAAATTCATTGATATAGTTGACAACCGATTCTTCTTGCTTGGTTGCGACTAAAACCTCATATGGGTCTGTAATCCCTCCACCAAACTGTTTAAACAACTCGGACTTCATGGTGACCCAATCCAATTCCGGGTTCCGGTGTCGTATAAAACGTAACCAGTGAAGGGGATGTCCTTGCATTCCAATAAATGCCTGAGCTATCTGCTCAGAAGGGGTAATGCAATGGAGTTCGAAAAATTGCTCGGCTCTGGCTGTCCACCCAATTGGGTCGGTTCCATCGAAGGTAGGCATGTCTGTTCTTTTGTGATGGAAATTGAATGAGGGTAGTGGGTTTTGGGTTATGTTTGTGGTATCGTATTGATGGGTCTGTGATTGTGGGTTTGGAGAATTTTGGGTAGACGTGTTGGAATGGGTTTGTGGTGTCGCTGGTGTTTTTGTGGTGGTTGGTGTAGAGGTTGGAGATTGAATAGGCTCCTTTCCCTGTAGAGCGAGGAGGAGTTTTTTGATCTCGTTAAAGTTTTGGTCGGATTTCTGGGAATAGGTTTGTGTATCGAGCTTGAGAGCATCTAATTGCTGGGTTTGGTTTTGCATTTGTTCGGTTAGGGCGGCAACATTCTTCTCCAAGGCTTCTACTCTTTGATCCATTCTTGTCTTGGGCATCTATGACGGATCTGACAGGTCGGACCAATGATGGAGAATCAGTGAATGTTAACCAACCAGAGAAATCAATATTTTAGCAGGAAATAGAAGAAACAGATTGAAGGGAAGAGAGGGATTAATTTGTATTGTTGAACTTGCTGAATTACAAGAGTTTAGGGAAAGCAATAAAGGAAACAAAAGATAAAATGATTGGCTGAACCAACCCCCAGGACGAGCCCGATACAGCAAGAATGCTGATTACATAGATGACAGAAAAAAAGATACCCCTTTCCCAAACTGTACACTATATATACACAAAATTAGTAACAAACTATGCTGACGTGTAACTGCTCTTTTCTTCCTTCCCAAGGATGATTCTCTTAGTTGGCTTCCCTTTCCTGGTATATACCCAAAATGCCCTTTGCGTATCACCTATGCGCTCATCAGTTCGGTCTAATGGATTTTAGTGTGGTTTTCAATTATTTCATGGGTTTCTCCAATGGTTTATTTTAATTCATGGGTTTGGTTTAGCAAATAAGGTATTTATTATTAGAAATCATTTAAATAATTCAGAAACATTAATATTTAAATTTTTAAATGAAAAACTTTTGAAAATAATTTTTCGGGTCGTTTTAGTCTCTCCTCCTTATAAAAATTCGTCCTTGAATTTAGAAATAAATCAAGTAGGGAAAAATGTCACAAGCAAAGAATATATAAGGGTAATAAAGAAAGGTTACAATCCATAAAAGAGAAATAGGTTAAGTTCAATTACCACCAAAATAAGAGTTCTTATGCAAAAGGAAAAAGGTAAGGATATTTCTCTTGCATCTCAGGCACCACTTCCCATGTGCACTCCTCCACTGAATGATTCCTCTATAGGACTTTGACCATAGGAATCTCTTTAGACCGAAGTTTATGAATCTTGAGGTTGAGAATCCTAACTGGCACTTCCTCATATATTAAATCTTCACTCATTTGGACCTCTTGCAGCTCTAGCACATGAGATGGATCGGGAATGTACTTAGCATAGATACATGGAAAACTAGATGTGCATGAGAAAAATCATTAGGCAAATCTAGCTAGTAAGCTACTTCCCTAATCCTTGCAACTATTGGGTAAGGTCCAAAATATATAGGAGCTAACTTCCCCTTTTTGCCAAAATGAAGGACACCCTTCATAGGAGATACTTTGAGAAAGACTAGATCACCCTCTTGAAACGTCACTTCTTTATGTTTAGGATCTCATAACTTTTCTGCCTATCAAAAGCTATTTTGATTCTGCCTCAAATGATTGGTACTCTCTCAGATGTGACTTGAATTAATTCAGGTCCCACCAACTGTTTATCTCCTACTTCCTCCTAATAATAGGAGATCTGTACTTCCTACCATATAGCGCTTCATAAAGCGCCATGCCTATGCTAGCTTGATAACTATTATTATAAACAAATTTAATTAATGGCAAGTGTGAATCCCAATGTCCTTTAAAATCCAATGCACACATCCAAAGGATGTCCTCCAAAGTTTGAATAGTCCTTTCAGATTGCTCATCAATCTATGGATGGAAAGCCAAACTAAAGTTAAGTCGCGTTCCCAAAGCTTTCTGCAACGACTGCCAAAATCTAGAAGTGAACTGTGTTCCCCTGTCAGAAATGATAGAAATCGGAATCCCATGAAGACAACTATCTCCTTTATGTATAACCTTGCCAACCTATCAGTATTATAGAAGGATCTCACTGGCAGAAAATGAGCTGTCTTGGTAAGTCGATCTAGTATCACCCAAATTGAATCATAGCCTCCTGGTGTTTTCGGTAGTCCTACCACAAAGTCCATGGTAATTCTTTCCCATTTCCATTCTGGTATCAGTAATTGTTGTAGCAACCTAGAAATTCTTTGATGCTCTGATTTTACTTGTTGACAAGCAAGGCATCTAGACACAAATTCTGTCACATCCTTCTTCATTCCAATCCTCTAATAATTATCTTTCAAATCCTGATACATTTTAGTAGTACCCGGATGCACATTATAAGCAGCATAGTGGCTTCATCTAAAATCTCCTTCCTAAGATTATCAACATCGAGTACACAAAGACGAGTACTATTTTTAAGTACCCCATCATCGTTTATCACAAAGTTCCCTAACCCACCAGCGGCCACTTCTTGCATAATTCTTTAAAACAGTGGGTCTCTACTTTGTGCAGCGTTGATTTTATCAAACAATATTGGTCTTACTCTAAAATGAGCCAACAAACAATCTAAAGTAGAAATTTCCAGTTCAAGGCCTCCATCAAGCATTTCATCCAATTCCTGGATGAATGGTCTCCTTTCCTTTGAAATATGAGTTAAAATTCCTAAAGATTTCCAACTTAGAGCATCAGCCACTACATTAGCTTTTCCAGTATGATGCTGAATGGTCCAATCATAATCCTTAAGGAACTCCATCCAGCGCCTCTGTCTCAAATTTAGATCTCTCTGATAAAAAAATATACTTTAAGATTTTATGATCAGTGAAGATCTCACATGACACGCCATATAAATAATGTCTCCAAATCTACAATGCAAAAATGATGGCTGCCATTTCCAAATCATGAGTGGGATAATTTTGCTTATGCTTCTTCAACTGTCTAGAAGCATATGCAATAAGCCGACCATGCTGTATTAGGATTGAACCCAACCCCACTCTAGATGCATCACCAAACACAGTATACCCTTCATTGCCTGATGGTAAGGCTAACACCGGAGCGGTGGTCAAACACTCTTTGAGCCTTTGAAAACTTGCCTCACAAGAATCAGACCATATGAACTCGGCATTCTTCTAGGTTAGTCTTGTTAATGAAGCTGCTTTTCTAGAAAAGGCTTGCACAAAGCGATGGTTATAGCCAGCCAAACCCTGAAAAAGTCAGTCTAGGCCAGTCGATAATACCTCAACTTTCTTAGGATCAACCATGATTCCATCCTTAGATACCACATGACCTAAGAAATTCATGCTTTCCAACTAGAATTCACATTTAGAAAACTTAGCATATAATTGATGCTCCCTCAGATTTTGTACCATAATTCTCAGATGATGCATATGTTCAGCTTCAGTTCTAGAATAAACTAGGATGTCATCAATGAACACGATCACAAACTGATCCAAGTAAGGCTTGAACACACGGTTCATTAGGTCCATAAAAGCCGTTGGAGCATTGGTGAGTCCGAAAGACATAACTAGGAATTCATAATGCCATATCTGGTTTTGAAAGACATTTTAAAAATTTTTTGCTCTCAGATCTTTAGTTGATGATAACCAAATCTTAGGTCAATTTTCGAGAAACAAGTAGCTCCTTACAACTGATCGAATAGATCATCAATCTTGGAAAGTGGATACTTGTTCTTCATCGTCACCTTATTCAACTGCCTATAATCAATAAACAGACAAAGAGAGCCATCTTTCTTTTTCACAAAAAGGACCATATCACCCCAAGGCAAAGTGCTTGGTCTAATAAAGCCTTTGTCTAACAATTCCTACAACTACTCCTTAAGCTCTTTTAATTCTGCAGGTGCCATCCTATAAGGTGGCATAGATATAGGCTCTGTGTCGGGAACTAGGTCAATGCATTCAATTTCTCGATCTGGAGGAAGAACGGGTATGTCACGCCCCGACTTTAATCACCAGAGGAATTGTTCGCTTTGGTGTAGTCCACAGACGCCCTACACTACCGTGTAGTCCCCGCACGCCCTACACCTCACGGTTTTGTCCCGCAGGTGAAATGGGAAACTTCCCAGGAGGTCACCCATCCTAGGATTTCCATTAAGAGAGCACGCTTAACCCTGGAGTTCTTCTAACTCTCCAGCCATTCCACCAAAAGGCGCCTCTAATGATTAGTTTCCCCCTTTTCGATATATGATTCGATTCATTCATGTGTCCCGCATTCCACTACCCTAGCTAGCCTGCCATCCTAGGATTGCTTTGCCGGGTCGGGATGTCACAGGGTAATTCCTCCAGAAACACATCCAAGAACTCATTCACAATCGGCCTATCTTTTGCTTTATGATTTTCTGCAATACTATCCTTCACCAATGCTAGATACCCTTGGCAGCCCTTTTTCAACATCTTTCTAGCACTTAAAGCAAAAATTAAATTGTAAGCAACTATGCTTCTATCCACTCTAAATAACAGTAGGGCAGTCCAAAATGACAGCATTGGCATAAACGAGTTCACTTAAAGGTGTTGATACCAACAAAGGAAAGTCTAGCTGATCGGACATTCTATCTATTTTAGCGGCAAACCCAGGAGATAAAAATGAATGGGTGGCACCAGGATCAAATAAAACTCGTGCCTCAAATGAACAAATAGTAAGAATACCTGCCACCACGGCATGAGATGCCTGAGCATCCCCCTGGGTCAGATGAAAAAGTGATGGTTGTCCTCCTGTAGATTGCTATGAAGCTTGTCCTGAGCTCTGACCTCTGCCTCTAGCAAAAGAACTGCGGCCTTGCTGGCTTGCAAATCTCCAGCCAAATGCAGAAGGTGCGATAGTAGGGGGTCTAGACACTACCCATAGAAGACTGAGATGGCCTTGGTCGTAGCTAAAGAAATGGGCAATCTCTAACATAATGCCCAGTCTAGTGACATCTGTAGTAGGTGTTAACATCAAAATTACATCCCCCTATAAGTTTTACAACATCTGTGACACACTGTCCCACTAGATCTACTGCTGCTAAAACCAGAACTGTATCCACGCTAGAACTACCAGTAGGAATACCCTTTTTTTG
This sequence comes from Jatropha curcas, assembly GCF_041381405.1. Lineage (NCBI taxonomy): Eukaryota > Viridiplantae > Streptophyta > Magnoliopsida > Malpighiales > Euphorbiaceae > Jatropha > Jatropha curcas. The sequence continues at coordinate 12,681,921 of NC_143161.1, forward strand.
CCCAAATTTCTTTCTATCTTTCTTCTTACCCAAACTTCCTCTTTCTTAGAATTCAGGACCCGGATGCTGCGTACTCATAGCAAAGGATCCACTCACCTTTGGTGCACTAAGATTCCCAAATGGAGCTGCAATCCTGCCACCTCTTCTGCCTGAAATCACCCCATCAGAAATATACTTAGTCTCCATTTTCCTAGCTGAATCAATCACAGCACTAAAATCTTGTTCCCTCTACTAGAACATAGTAGCATATATCGAATTTAGTCCACTAATGAACCTGTATATCTTAGTGCCCTCATTTAGTATGGATCTCGAAGCATATCTGCATACTCATCAACTGACATATCTCCTTGAACCAAAGACTCAAATTTCCTCATTCTGTCTCTCCTAGTCCCTTCTGGTACAAATTGGTTCATAAAAAGAGTAGAAAATTGTTGCCAAGACATATCGGTGACAGAAGGCTAAACATAGTCTCTAAACTATATCTCAGTTATACCCTCCATCCTACGGCCTGCAAATACAATGTACCTCTCATTATCACAGCCCAACTCAACACAAAACTCTTTAATTTTGGCTAAAAATGGATGAGCATCCTCGGTCCCTGTGAACTTAGGCAGCTTATACTGAATGAATCTGTCATAAAGAGTGTGTCATTAGCTACCCTCAGACCAACTGAGGTGGAGCCAGCTGAAATGGCTGAGATGCTGGATCGGGTAAGGGAGGAGGTATCTATTGCTGTTGCTACTGAGTCTGAGGTACATGAGCCTGAAAGAACTGTTGTTATTGCATCAGCATGTTATTCATAGTAGTTATGGCCTGCTGAAGTCCAGTCATCAACATGTTTACTTATAGGGGGTTTCCAGCTATATTTTCCTCATTTTGATTTTGCTGAACTCTTTCCTCTTGATTAAACACATTTCTAGCAGGCCTACCCCTTCAGTGTCTAGCTGGGGCTGGATGCCAGGAAGAAGCCTCATCTGGAGTATCTCGCTCCGCATTATTAGATGCTCTCTTCCTAGTGTTCACCATGCTGAAATTCAAAGCATAAAACAAAATCATCAAAACATAACAAGTCCTATCCTACTAACATAAAATTCTATCCCTTAGCTTAATTCTAATAATATGACTATTAAGACGGTCAAGCTGGGATTTAAGAGGCAAAGAAAACTACATCAAGACATAACAGAAATAACTTCGCAATTTCATCTAGAAATATTATCCTAAACTCTGATACCAACTTTGTCACGACCTGAAATCATGGGCCAGACCGGCACTAGGGCCAAGGTAAGCTTAAGACCCCCGAGGTCCATAGTAAGCCTAAACCACAAAATCCGTACATGCCAAATTGGTTTCTGGGAATAGTAAGCGCATATTATTATATATATCAAGTAATGACACATTTCTAACCCAATCTCAAACATCTCAAATAAAACATAGTTCGGGCCTATCTGTTATACGCCACGTTCATATGATGGGCTACTAGTTCATACATGCCTTAGATAAATAATTTAAGACATTCACATATTCATAGATTAGTATATCTATTCTAATACATGATTAGAGGTACATAAATCCTACAACCGGAGTTCAATAATATTTAGAAGTAGTGAAGTTCTTATTATATATAATAATACATTAATTAATGAAGTACAGAAATTTAGAAATTTACTTTTATAGCCTAGCGGAGAAGGTTGCAAAGCTTTAGCCGACTTGAAGGGAATCCTACCTCCTGAGAACTTAAATAAGAGAGGAGTGAGTTTTGCAACTCATTGAATAATAATAAATAATACATAACGCATGTATTTACGTGAAATGCATTCTAAAATACTAAGATGAACACACAATCGGTCAAACATATGGCACAACATCAGCACCTACAAGTAATTTTACCTTCAAGTAATCAAACAAGTTGAAATTGATCAGTGGCGTCACCGAAACTCCCGAACAAGTCGTCCTCATATATGGCCTACCCCCTCAAACATGTGCACTAGGGAGCCGATCCCTCATACATGGTTGATCGGTCTAATCCTCACTTGACTAGCCTTCTCATTTTTTTTATACTCTCTTTTATTTTCCATACCAACAGGAGGCCACCCTATGGTTTATCCATATCAATCATATATAGATGCACATAGAGGCATTGATCTCCCCATACGTGGTCGACAGTACCATTGACTGCCCTCATAAACTCGTGATGACCCACTTCATCCCAATTCCACACAAACAAGGTATAACAATTTTCACAGCATAAGTAATCAAAGAATTCATTCAACATAATGCACCAAAGCAATCCTTAATGCACAAACATAGAAGTATAATTATATATTAACAATAAAATAATAGTATACATATAAATATAGATACTAAGTTATTTCGTTTATACATATTTCTTTGTAAAATAAATGATATTTGTATGCAATTATGATATGCACTATTTATTATTACTCACAGTGTTAGAGAATAAAAAAAGCTCTAACTCGGATTTTGACTCGAAGGAGCAGTAAATGGGCCCAGACGATCTAAAGAATTTAAGAATACAAGGAAAGAATTGCATCAGACAAATGACAAATTTAAATAAAGAATTATGGAATTAGTCTAATAAATTATTATCTACGTATCTAACTGTTATAACTAGACTAGATTTTGTCGAAATTTCGACAGCATCTCCCTTGAAAATTGAACTATCCACCTATTTAAATATCAATAATTTTATTCAATATTCATTAATTCCACATTGTCCATCCGCCGGACAATCAATCAAGTCAAATTAATTCTCCCTTCTTCCAACAAAGTAACAAAATAGTTATTTAACCATCCATACAATACCTTAGCTTTTCTTAATCTGAGCTTTCAACATCGATACAAATCAGTTGCTACTAATACATAAATATTCATAGCTTTACTAAGATTAAACAAATAAGTAAATAAATATGCGACTAAGTGAAAATGGTTATTTGTTTAAACTCCACACCCTACTACTTTAAACTATCCGATCATTTACTCAAACAATCATATAATGTTATAGCTCACATTGCCTTTACCAACATTAACTAAGATCTCATGTAACAACTTAAAAAGTCCGTGAATCACCATCTTCACCAAGCAACATTATAGGTATAAAATTATCTATTAAGCATAACCAAATATGTATACTTTAACTAACCAATTCTTAGCAAGAATTGAATTTATAATCTCAATACACTGTAACCTTTCCTTTTCGTTAAGCAAAACTTAACCAAAATAACTAAGTTAGATGCTACCACAACAACAAATAAAATTTCATATTGTCACTCCATTTGATCACTAGAGCCTTTAAAGCTAAAGAATTCATGTAACTACTTTTATTCTTACATTAAGAATTCATCTGAGCTGTATTAATAATGTTTAATACATGAGTGATCTGATGATTGGGTTGATGTTACTTGAGATTTGAGACATCTTGTAGTATTGAGACGATGATTAAGGAAGTGCTATCTTATTTTGCAGGTTTTTGGTTTAAGTAAATTTTTAGAGGAAACTTTTGCAGTTTTTCCGTAGAAATTCTTAAGATACATTCTTAAGTGTTTATAGTTTGTTCATGATTCTAAAAAGCATAAATGATAATAGCATGTTAAGATAGATTTGATTGTGGTATTTCGTGCTTTTGGCATAAAATGTCACATCTTTTATGTAGTCCTACAGGTTTAGATAAGGGGTGTTATAGGTGTGCACTGAATCTGTTGTAGGACTCTATCTATGCTCTCTAACCAACACTCTACAACTATAGATTCATCATCCTATCTTCCCTTAAAATAAACTACTCCGCACTTTGCCTTGGCGACAACCTCACATCAGGCCCTGCCACATATTAGCTTTCTATTGGATCGCGTTTCGACTATGCTTTTTGACGTTTTTGACTTTGAAATTTACTATGAATAGGCCCTCTAGCCTCATTCTCACACACTCTGAATTCCCCGACTGTGTTGACTCCGGAAAATCTCTATTCTAGCATTTTACTTTTGTTTACTTGAACTTTCTTGTATTATTTTGAAAAATTACAAAGAAATCGTATTTGGCATATTAATTTGAATCCTAAGTCTTGATTTCTATAAGCTATATCCCGTGAATGCTCGAGCAAGATTATCTTTTGATCTTGTTTGGTTTCTGAATTTTCTTGGTTATGACTTTCACTTCGAAAGCAAATCTATGCATTAAGCCAAATAATAAACATTAAATAGACTGCAAACCAATAGTTGAAAAATCATTCAGAACTTAATTCAACATGTTAACATTCCGTATGCCTGTTGTAAGCTAATAACATAACCAAAAGCCCTTCTTCTCTCGTGAACATGAGATGACCTTAAATAATACTTTCAACTTCTTGCTAATGTAACATAATGGAAGTCAATAGGTGCGGCGCCAGAGAACCCTATGAATCAAAAGTTACTGGACACGGATGCAAAATTATAATGACCATGCAAAAGAAAGTCTTCATTTGATATTTTAATTAATCCCTTCAAAAACCTTAAAAAAGTTTAAAATGTAAAGCAACAATAGTCAAAAGCCAACAAACTCTAGCATCAAAAACTCAAATAAAATTTTCAAAATGCTATCAAAATACTGTTCTAAACATTTCAACACAATATCATGCAACTGTTTGAGCTGCTGCTGCCTGCCTCTTTCTTGCCTCCTCGATGATCGAGAGCTTGATACCCTTACCCTTGGGAAGAGAGACCCACGGTTTGGTCCCCTTTCCAATAGTGAAAACATTGCCCAAGCGAGTGGCAAACTCGTGGCCAGTTGCGTCTTGGATATGGATAGTCTCAAAACTACCCTTGTGCTTTTCCCTATTTTTAATGACACCAACTCGCCCCCTGTTCCTCCCTCCAGTCACCATGACAACATTTCCCACATCAAACTTAATGAAGTCAGTAATTTTATTACTCTCAAGGTCTAGCTTGATGGTGTCATTAGCCTTTATTAGAGGATCTGGATAGCGAATGGTGCGGCCATCATAGGTGTTCAAGTAAGGGATGCCCTTTTGGCCAAATTGAACAGACCGAACCTTGCAAAGCTTAAACTGCATAAACCAACGCAATTAAATTACAATCAAAAAATGTCAGATGCCATACAAACAGAAGCATTAAAAATACTAAAACAACTAGCATTATTTCTATCACACTAGTGCCAAAATAAACATTAAATATAAACTGAAAAAAAAAAAGAACAAAAACTTAAGCCACAAGTAAAGAATCAAACCAACCTTAGCCTCTTCATCTCTAACAGAGTGGAGACGGAATCTGCCTTTAGTGTCATAGAGGAGACGGAAGTTCTCATTTGTCTTCGGAATTGATACAACATCTATTAGACAGATCAAAATGAACATTACAAACAGACATTGCATCATGCAAGTAGGTAAATTGATGAAGTAAATCATGTTATTTCAACAAGCTAGGCATGAGGGATCAATCTTAAGCTAATCACAATGAACATCATGCTAAGACGCAAAAAAAAAAAATCCATATGGTATTGTATTTGGCCAGAGTAAGTAAAATTCAGTGAAAGAGGCCCTTAGCTAGCCATCCTCAACAAGCACCCACTTACACAAATAAAATCTACTCGCATTTGGAACATTAAATCAATTAAAACAAAAGGAGAACAAAAATATACGAAAAGAAAAACTCATAGTAATGAAGGTGAAATGTACATACCCATGAAACCAGCAGGGTAAGTTTTATCTGTCCTAACTTTCCCATCAACAAGAACATGTCGTTGCATCAGAATAGCAATAACTTCACGGTATGTGAGAGCATACTTCAGCCTGTTTCGCAGAATAAGGATCAAAGGCAAGCATTCCCTGGACTTATGAGGTCCAGATGATGGTTTGGGTGCCTAATGCCACAATAAAGACAAAAAAAAAATATAAAACGTAAGGGGCGGAAATACAGCAACAAGGAATACATTTAAAAACAAGTCACAGATTAGTAACATACAAATGCACCACCAAGTTTGTCTAGCATCCAATGCTTCGGGGCATTAAGCCTCTTCAAGTGTTTCTTCAACCCTCTTGCCTGTAATGCACCAAAAAAACAGTAAATAAAAACAAATGACAGAGCTTGGAAATCTACAGCAACTTATACATGTGATGCTCCCATTCAAAGTGAATGCACCAACAATCTATCAAATAACGAAAACAATATGAATCTATTTCTATATCCTGCATAGTAGATCGGTTAAACAGTTCAAAAGCACCAAGCAGGACAAAAAAGAAGCACCCACTCAACCAAGACGCAGGAATGCATAAAAGGATAAAAAATGCTGAACTACAATTTTTGGAATTCTCAAAATCCACTTAACAAACTTTATCCAGATCTAAAACGAAAATATAAAATCAATCTATTTTTTCGATCTGATAAACCTAAAAAACCCGTAGGGTAGAGAAACCTAACATATTCATCTCTGTTTCTCCATAATCAACAAGATCAGACAAAATAAATATGCAAATCCTACAACAAACGCCATATCCCTGCTAGAGATGTTAGAGAGCCTGTTCGCTTCCGCATAGGCAGGCAAACAATGCCTCAACACAAGATTCGTGATGAATACAACACTGGAAAGGCTGAAAACCTAAACCATACTGACTTAATCTAACATTATCGAAGTAAGGCTGGAGAAATTTTACCATTTTTACGCTGGTTTCTTCTCTCCGTCCTCAGAAAGAAAATCGCCGCCAGCAAACTTCGCCCAGAGTGTTAGGGTTAAGGGTTTATGCGGAGAGCATAGGAAGGCTATATATACGCTTAACGTTTCCATTTTTTAATTATTTTTTATTAAAATTGATTGAATTACTAAAATGCCTCGACATCATATCAAATTTACATTCCAATTCTTATCTTTTTTAGCGCAATGCATATCCGATGTCTTTATATGATAGTACTCTTAAATTACCATTTTGTTCAGATGTCAAAATTCATTATTATATTTTCTATTTTTTTTTTTTTAGTAAATTCATTTTTTTAAAAGCTTAGTAAATTTATTTGATGTATGTTCCTGTTTATCTTAATAATTATTGTGTATGTTCCACATACATATTTTTTTATATGTTATTTATTATTCTCACTTTTAATTTATCATTTTTAATATATTTTGTTCATTTTTATATATTTGTATTGCTTATATTTGCATAAAACAGTTAAGTAAATAATAAGTTCTTGAGATAAAGATAAATAGTTCTATTATTCAATTTAATTGGGTATTTTATATAGTTGTAACATACATAAGTTGTATAAATTTGGAAAAATAATTATTTCATCCCTGAGATTTGCCATAATTATTTAAGTAGTTCCCGACATTTATACAAATATTTATAACGTCCCTGAGGTTCACTTCCGTCATAATAATCGGTCATTCCGTCCAAAAAATACATTTTTTTTGTTAATTTTGAAAGGAAAAGACGAAAATTATCCTTTATAAATTTTCATTGATATTATTGTCAATCTCTTTCAGCTAAAATTCCTAAAACTCAAATTTTCACCATCTAACTCAACCCGACACGATCTTCATTGCCACCACTGTGTCTCTGTCAACCATCATCTCTATAACGAGATCACCACCAAAACTAAAACCCAACATCTAAACTCAATCAAGCCATCATCACCATTCATCCATTTATCTTTCTCTCATTGATTAGAGGATTTAGGGTAGTTTGGTCATTCTATTAAAAATTAACAGTAAAAAGTGTATTTTTTGGACGGAAAGACTAAGTAATACGACAGAAGTGAACCTCAGGAAAGTTATAAATATTTGTATAAATCTCGGGGACTACTTAAATAATTATAACAAACCTCAAGAATGAAATAATTATTTTCCCTTTTAGTTTTGATGGTGATCTGGTTATGGAGATAATGGTTGACAGAGACATGGTGGTGGCAATGAAGACCGTGTTGGGTTCAAGAAGATGATGAAAATTTGAATTTTAAGTATTTTAGAGGAAAGGGATTGACAATAATGTCAATGAAAACTTATAAAGGATAATTTCATCTTTTCCTCTCAAAATTAACGAAAAATATGTATTTTTTGAACGGAGGGACCAATTAATGTGACGGAAGTGAACCTTAAAGACATTATAAATATCTGTATAAATATCGGGGACTACTTAAATAATTATGGCAAAACTCAGGGACCAAATAATTATTTTTCCAAAGGATAATTTCATCTTTTCCTCTCAAAATTAACGGAAGAGTGTAATTTTTGGACGGAATGATCAATTAATAAAATGGAAGTAAATCTCAGGGACGTTATAAATATTTATATAAATGTCAGGGACTACTTAAATAATTATGGCAAACCTCAGGGACGAAATAATTATTTTCCCTATAAATTTATTATGCACAAAGGCACTATTGTATAGCTACAATGTTTGAATTTTGAATTTGTACAATATTATTAATTGATATTTTGAATATATTAGAAAATTATCATTATTAATTTAGGGATAAACATATCTTTCAGGTAAATATCACGCTATTAAATATCAAATAGTTGGTTTATTAATATTCATTTGGAGATAATAAAAATTAATATTTTTAATAATACTAATGAATACATATTTTTAAAGTTTATTACCCTATCAATAAAGATGACAGACTAAGGTGTTTGGTTTTCCTATTTAATTAAATATATATGAAAAGAATTATAAAAACAATATATAAATATAGTGCAAATAAAAATAATACCCAATGTTAAGACAATAAATCTTGAATGTATTCTTGATAGTAAAACCAAAAGTTGTTAGATAGTCTTTAAAAAAAAAAAAAAAAAGAAAAGAAAGTTGTTAGATAGCAAAAATTACAAATACTTGATAACCAAAAATGATTAAAATTAAACATATGTATAGTTGATATGTTATGATAAAACTTTTCTATAATAGGATTATAATTCCTAATTAGAATTTCCTAATTAGAATGAGATAACACTTCTCAATTAGTATTCTAAATATATAGTTGATTTAATAAATTTATAATATTAAAAATAATATAATTTAAAATATATGTTAAAAATAAAATAATATATTATCAACTTAATCTAGTAGAATATATTTATTGTAATTAGATATTAATTGTTTATTAGTATATAAATCAAATGTGAGTTTTTTTTTTTTTTTTTTTTTTGAAATTCAATTCTCAATAAAGATGTTCTTAGCCATTCATTCTCGTCAAACCAAAACCCAAACCTTACCCCTAACACACTCTACTCCCTTTCTCCATTGAATATTGCAATCCCCCATCCCTAACACTGCTCCTTCTACCAATAAAGAACCTAACCAAACTATCATTATCTTTGAACCTAAAACCCAAACAATACATATCTGCATTTATTATCAACTATAGTTAGCTTAATTAACTTATATTAATTAGTGAGTTAGATTTGTAGTTGGCTTATTAGCTATTTTGTTGTCAATTATCAGTCTTGGCAAGAAGCTATGAAGATGGCATTACTATCAAAGAATAAGCTTTCCTTTATAGATGGCAGTATTATTCCATCTAATGTTCTTGATCCGATGTTTCTTGTGTTGCAGTACTGTAACACTGAGGTTCTTTCTTGGTTGGTAAGGTCTTTATCCGGTTCTATTGCTCAGAGTATCATCTGGCTTGATAATGCCATGGATGTATGGAAACTTTGAGATATATTTGATAGAGTTGATTCTTCATGAATTTTTGATTTGCAAAAGCAGATTTATTCTTTCCAATAAGGAGATTTATCTGTTACAAATTACTTTACCAAATTAAAAATCCTTTGGGATGAGTTTGTGAATCTTATATCTATTCTTGCTTGCACTCTAAGCTCTGCTGCGGCAAGCAGCCGATTCTTATTGCATTCACCAAGAGAGTCTTGCTCGCTCCTGAACTCTGCGGCGAGTTCAGCCACCACCTCCGGGCCTGAGCTCTGCTCGAGCGTAGTCAGCCAGCTTCGTGACTTTGCTTAGCAAAGGGATAATCGGGTAGAGCAGGCACCTTTCGCCGCTACAAAGGCTATTATGGATCACACCTCGTCCAGTAACTAGGCCAGTGCCTTTACTAGCTTTCTTATGCCATAGGAGAGGCGGTTGGAGAAATCTTCTTGGTCTAGTCTTAATATCTTTCAGCCATTCTTTCCAGCCCAGCCTATATACCCCTTAGTCTATCGAACAGTTCTCTTCCAATACTTTTTCAGTGATCTAGTTAGAAAACTAGTTTGAGTGTTCCTACCTATTCTTATGGTGCCTTATCTACTGTACGAAACTATCAAGAATCTTGATGTGTGATAAGGTTTTTAACTAGACTCACTAAGAAGTTTTTGACAAGTAGATCTCATATTTTCTTAATAGAACCAATGCCTCCCATAAATAGAGTTTTTGGACTTGTTTTACAGCAAAAAAGGCAATTAGATCATGTTGATTTTCATGTTCCTTTAGAAACAATAGCCTATGCTATTAGATCACAAAATCAGACTTTTCTAATTTTGGAAGAGGAAATAATTTCAATTCTTCTAGTAGAAGTAATATTTTTGGGAGAGGTGTTTTTGGCAGAGGTGATTTTCTGCTAGAAGTTGTTATGATAGCAGAGGTGGTCATAATTATAAGAAGCCAATATGTTCATACTATGGAATTATATGACATATTGAAAATAGATGTTACAAGAAGCATAGATATCCTCTTGGATATCGAGCCAATTACAGATCCTCTCAACCATCTGCTGATGGTGTCAATTCTGAAATTCTTTTTTCAGATCGTGATAATATGAATTCAGTAGGTTCTTCTCTTGCAAATCATGTTTCACTTGCTTCACCAGACTCCTTTATGTTTACCAAGGACCAATATCAGCAGTCGCTTAATATTTCAAATGCATATACAGCAGTCTCTATGCCTAATCAGGATATACACATAGCTACTAGTATGTCTTTATCTCCTTCCACACCTTTTTTTAAAAATTCTACAGCGTGGATACTTGATACAGGTGCCTTTGATCACATTACTTGTTCTTTAGACTTTCTCATCAATCCCAAACCAGTTACCAATTATTTTGTGAGATTGCCAAATAATGAACTTATACCTGTTATTCATATTGGCAAAGTATCTTTTTCATCCAATCTTGTCCTTCCTAATGTTCTTTGTGTGCCTCAATTTCACTATAATTAAAGACTTTCTCTTTGCCCTTTGCATCTTCATCTTTTCATGATTTCAACCAGCAAACTCATCAAACATTCTAATTGTGTTCTTGTTTTTCATTCGCATTTCTATATCATTTAGAATCTGCTACAATGGAAGATGATTGGGTTAGCTAGACAAGAAGCTGGACTTTGTCACCTTGTTCAACCTGTTTTCCATGATAATAGTTCTATTAATTCAATAACTCATTGTAATAGTCCAGATTTTGATCTTGGGCATTTCTGATTAGGTCATTTGTCTACTTTTAGTTTGGAATTTTTACATTCTATTGATGACAAGATCATTACCAATTCTTTCTCACTACGTGATATTCGCCACTTCGCTAAGTAAAAAAGTTACCTTTTCCTTTAAGTAACTCTTCTACTGTATCTTGTTTTGATATGATACATGTTGATATATGGGGACCAACTTCATGTTCTTATAGGGATTTTCGATATTTCTTAACAATAGTTGATGATCATAGCAGATTTACATGGTTTACTTCATGAAAACTAAATCTAAAGCTAGGACTTTGGTTCAACAATTTTTTTTAATTTTTTTTCAAACACAATTTAATACTAGTTTCAAAATCATCAGATAAGACAACCGTCAGGAATTTAATATTCCTCAATTTTATAGTTAGTATGGCATTGTCCATCAACTTTCCTATGTTGAGACACCTCAACAAAATAGTATCGCTGAAAGGAAACACCAACATATTTTAAATGTTGCTCGAGCCCTTAAGTTTCAAAGTCACTTACCTTTAAGTTTTGTTTTCCTGAATTTTTTTCTTATGTTGTTCATCTTATAAATCGAATTTCAACATTTTTTTTAGAAAACCAAACACCATTTCAAATTTTATATAACGAACCTCCAAATTATTCACAATTGAGACTGTTTGGTTGTTTATGTTTTGCTTCCACTTTAAAGCAACATAGAACCAAATTTGATTCAAGAGCTATTAAATGTTGTTTCTTGGTTTCCAAACTAGTATGAACGGTTATAAACTTCTTGATTTGCAATTTACCATAAAGTTTTATCTCAAGGAATGTTTTTGTTTTATGAATCTATGTTTCCATGTTCTCGACAAAATTCAGCTGCAAATTTCATTCCTTGTTTACCTGCAAATACTAATCATTCTTTGTTTGATTTTCCTATGTCTCACCCTTTTGTTCTTCCTTTTGTAAATATTGAACAACATTCTACCGACATGCCTTCTTCTATTTCACTTTCTATTAGTCTTCATTATCCCCCTATTGATATTGATATTTCTGGTATGATTCTCAACATTCTATTATGCCTTGTTCTTCCAATCCTACTTCTCATGGTCATGATTTTTCTGTTGTTCCTTTAAAAAGATCTATTAGATTTAGAAAATGTCCTAGTTACCTTCACGATTATGAATGTAATACAGCTTATCTTGTCCAACCCCAATCAACATCTTCTAAAGCAGTAGGTACATAACGCCCAACTCCAACCACCAGAGGAATTATCCGCTTTGGATCAAGCCAATTGCATCCCATATTGGATTGGCAAGACCTGCATGGTTTTGTCCTACAAGTGAAATAGGGAACTTCCCAGGAGGTAACCCATCCTAGTATTTCCCTTAAGCAAGCATGCTTAACCCCAGAGTTCTTCCAACTCTATAGGCCATTCCACCAAAAGGCACCTCTAATGATTAGTTTCTCCCTTTTCAATATATGGCTCAATTCATTCTTGTGTCCCCCATTCTTCTACCCATAGCTAGCCTGCAATCCTAAAAGCTAGCTAGGAGCTTTGCTGTACCTGCCCTTTTTGGATCACTTTATCAAGTCGAGATGTCACAAGGCATTTCACATATTTCCCCTAATTCTTTAGATAAAGATTTTTCTTATTCTCACTTGTCACCCACTCACAAAACTTTTTCAATCTTTGTTTCCAAACGAATAGAACCTGTGACATACAATCAAGCTATAAAATATCCTAAATGGTAGGCTGCCATACAATCTGTATTAGATGCATTGCAAGCTAATCATACTTGGCAATTAACTGATTTAGCTCAAGCTAAATAGGTTATAGGGTCTAAATGGGTCTATCAAATCAATATTATGTTGATCGTTTAATGATAGGTTTAAAGCCCGTTTAGTTCCCAAAGGTTACACAAAACGGGCTAGTTTACACTATATATATGCATTTTCACCCATTGCAAAAATGATAACTATAAGAGCTTTTCTAGCTATTGTTGCTATCAAAGAAATGGCAATAGGCACAATTAGACATTAATAATGCCTTTCTCCATGGAGAATTACATGAGGATGTTTACATGACTCCACCACCTAGTTTGACTCTTACTTATCCTCATCAAGTGTGTGAACTCACAAAATCTTTATATAGACTAGCAAGCAAGTAGGCAATAGAATGCCAAACTTATTGCTTCTCTACTTTCACTTGGATTTCATCAAGCAATTGCAGATTCTTCTTTATGCATCAAACATGCTGCTAGTTCTTTTGTTGGCTTGCTTGTTTACATTGATGATTTAATTGTTGTTAATGATTGCGTGACATCCTAGGCGAATCCCACGTCGGCTAAGCACAATGTGAAAATGATGTACATAAGGATGAGCAAGCTTTAGATTAGCAAGACGTGTTTTGGGCTATGAGGAAGTTTTAGCTAAGGAATAATTTCGTGCAAGCTAGGCCCAAAGCGGATAATATCTTGCTAGGCTTGGAATGTTACAAACTTGGTATTAGAGCTGAGCCTTGTCCCTCTGGCTAGTGTTGGGTAAATCTCAGCGAGGATGCTGAGTCCTTAAGGGGGGTGAAAGTGACATCCTAGGTGAATCGCAAATCGGCTAAGCATAAGGTGAAAGTGATGTACATAAGACATAAGGATGAGCAAGCTTTAGACTAGAAAAGATGCAGTTTAGGTTATGAGAGGTTTTAGCCCAGGAACAAATTTGTGTGGGCTGAGCCCAAAGCTGACAATTTCTTGCTAGGCCTGGGAAATTACAGATTGTGTCACTGAGATCTCATCTATTAAAGAGTTTTTGCATCCTACCTTTAAAATTAAGGACTTGGGTTCCTTGGAAGTTTTTTTGGGTCTTGAAGTTGCAAGAATTGCATTAGGCACTAATTTATGTCAAAGGAAGTAAACTTTAGAGCTTCTTAATGAATATGGCTTTACTACAGTAAAACTAGTTCAAACTCCTATGACACTTGGTCTCAATCTTACAGATTTTTCCACTTCTCTCTTGTTTGATATCACTTCTTTTAGAAAATTTATTGGGAAATTGTTGTATCTTACTTATACTAGGCTTGACATTTCATTTGCAACACAACAATTATCTTAATTTCTTGATAAACCCACTGTTATTCATTCACAGGCAGCATATAGAATTCTCCACCACTTGAAGGCTGCCCCTAGTTAAGTTTTATTTTTTCCTGCTGCAAATGACTTTAAACTTTAAGGTTTTTCTGATTTTGACTGGGCTTCTTGCTCTTTAACTCGAAAATTCATCACTAGTTATTGTATATTCATTGGTTAGTCTCTTATTTTATGGAAATCTAAGAAGCAACATATTGTTTCCAAGTCTTCCTCAGAGGCTGAATATTGAGGTTTAGCCACTGCTACTTGTGAGCTTCAATGGTTTAAATATTTGTTTGATGATTTTCGAATACCTTTCTCTAAAGCCTTGTTGTTTTGTGATAATGCATCAGCTAATCATATTGTCAATAATCCGTATTTCATAAGCACACGAAACACATCGAGATCAACTGTCACATTATTCATAATAAAGTCCAATATGGATTTCTTCAACTTTTACTAGTCACTTCAACAAATCCGTTAGCTGATTTCTTTACCAAGGTTCACTATGTTCCTACATCTTACCGTTTTATGCCCAAGCTTGGAGTGATAAATATATACACTCTAACTTGAGTGGGGTATCAACTATAGTTAGTTTAATTGACTTATGTTAATTAGTGAGTTAGATTTGTAGTTAGCTTGTTAGCTATTTTGCTGTAAAGATGCCGAGTCTGCATAAGCGGATATCGAAAGGAGTCTTTTGTACATAAGAGCCCAACTCAATATTCCTTGATTAATCAATACAATCATTGTTCTACTTTTTCTTCGTCTCTTTTGTTTCTTGCCTACCATTCCCAATGTCCAAACTCATAACAAAGAACTAAACTCATCCTAAACAATACCTAGCTCGCAACAGACTACCATTCCTATTACGCAAACTGATAATATAGAAGTAAACTCAGCCGTCCCATCTTCTACCAATCCCAATAATCAATCAGATTATTTTACCCAACCCCTAAAAGATTCATCTCAAAAAAAAATCTTGGAAAAGAATGGAACAGAACAACTAAGGAAACCAAAATTCCTTAGATAAATATAAAATTATTAGTAAACGTCAAGATGATAATTTGCTTTTGGAATAATTATCAATGGACTTTGATCTTTGTTTAAAAAAAAAAATAGAAAAAGGAACTCGTGGATTGCAGAGATTGCTCAACAGTCCTGTTGACAGCCATGAGTATTTTAGCTTGGAATTGCAGAGGGCTTGGGAACCTCATGCAATTTAGAATATGAAACAGCTTCTCAAGCTGCAAGCACCCATAATAGTTTTTCTTTCTAAACTAAAATTATAATGCTGAAATGGAGGCTGTGTAAACAGTTTGGTTTTAAAAATTATACTATTATTTCTTGTGATAAAACAGTAGGAAGGAAGGGAGTTTTGTGGCTCATATGGGCTAATAATTTTATAGTTTCATATTTTGTCTTCTTCCCTTAATCACATTGATGCTATTGTTAATGAGTGTTGGAGATTTACAATAATACATGGTTGGCCAGATGATAATCAGAAGCACCTTACTTAGGATCTTCTTCGACAATTAGCTCAAGTTTCAAATTTGTCGTGGAGACTTTAATAAAGTAATGTTCCAAAGTGAAAAAATAGGTGGTAACCCAAAGGATCTCTGAAAACTCCATCAATTTGGTTCTTGTTTTAATAGTTTTCAGTTATTGGATGTAAGATTTAGAGGTTTTTCATTTACTTGGTTAAATGGGCAAAGTGGGGCTCCAAACATCCAAGAGTGAATCAACATGTTTGTTGCTACTTCTACTTGTATTAATATGTTTCCTAATTACTCTATTGTAAGGACAGGATCAGATCATTGCCCCCTTAAATTATCATGCATGAGGAAGAGGAGACATTTTCGCTTTGAAGTCATGTAGTTAAGGGATGAGTCTTGTGTGGTGGTAAGCGAAAGTTGGTTCCAGTCTTTAGAACCAACCGGTAGACAATTCATTAAGAGTAAGATGAAAGAGTATGGTATTGCTTTGAAAAAATGAAAGAGGACACACTTTGGTTTTGTTAATCATCAAATTTGCTAATTATCAAAAGGCTCTTCTAGCTCTTCAGTCTAGCCCGACTATAATTAGTATTTTGGAAAAATAAAAACAAATTGAGTCAAAAATGAAAGAATTGGTATATAAGGAGGATACTGTGTGGAGTTAAAGATCCAAAATCCAATGGTTAAGAGAGGGAGATAAGAATACACCTTTCTTCCACTCAAAAGCAAGTTTAAGACAGAAAAAAAATGTTATTTCACTTAAGTATAGATAAACTGATATAGACCTGCTTTTTTTTTATGACATGCATTGCGCATTATCATTATCATCATTTACTTGTTGTTTATACTCATTAATATATTCTTTATAATATTAAATATAGTTATAATTTTCCTCTTATATTGTCTAATTTTATAATGTTAAAATATAATTTTATTTGTGGCGAGGGGACCAGAGACGGTGGAGCATGCAATTCTCCTTTGCCTAGAATCTCAACAAGTCTGGCTTTATGGCCATTATGTTTTAAATTTTCTAATCCCAATGTGCACATTAAAATTTCATTGTTTAACTTGGTGAAATGCTTCCATAAAGATCAGGTGCGTTTAATTTTTATTGTTGCATGGGCTATAGGCCTGCCAGGAACACTTGGAGGTATTCTCACATAAGAAGCAGTCTACCATTTAGATCATGCAAAACACAATCAGCTTGTTGAATGAGTTCCCATCTTTTCATATCACTTAAACTAAGAGCAACCCTCATTTGATGGCAGAAATAATGAATGAGCTTGGAGGCCTCTAGCCGCAAATTTTGTAACACCCTCCGCCCAGTCCCGAGAGACCCGACGGCGGATGTCACATTCGGTGCCGGAGGCACCGTCTTAACTTAACATATAAATCAGAAAATCCTAGTATGAATTAGAAGTGATTGAATATTCACAAGTTTAACAAGTAGTATTTTTTTTTTTTTTTTAAAATGATTTGGGAGAAACCTACAGAAAAACTGCAAGAGTTTCCCCTAAACATAGACATTGACAAACAAGTGAATGCAAAACACTCCCAATTTCAAAACTCCAAACCCCATCAAACGCCAAAAACAACACAATAACACTCTTCTAAGGTCTAACTACAACATTTTCGTATGCATCAATTAGATAAGTTCCAATAAATAAGTTCCAAGTTTATCTTCCAATAAATACACCCAATTAATTTCCAATAATATACTTAAAGTATAAATTACATAATAGAGTCTCCAAAAATGGACTACTTATACATGCCATAATACTTAATTACATAACACACTAATCAACTACCAAAATATCTCTTCAGCTCTGATGCTACTCTTTTGGTCTTCAATCAGCAAATATAGACTCCAACCTACGCGTGATAAAATCAACGCGCTGAGTATAAAACTCAGTGGTGCTCATAAAACACAACAAACCAATGTTGCGATGGCAACACACTTAAAATATCAATTTTCATCAAAAGATTTACAATCATAAAATCATTAACGCTTTAATATACATTTACATTTATAACAAAATGATCAAATAAACTATTAATATTTTATTCGTTCAAATCATAAATTCATTATTTGAAATTGTAGTACACCAATACATATACTGGTTATTTAGAAAACCATGTAACGTAATATCCTGCTTTGACAATTCATTTAATAACATATAATCATTTATTTCCAAGCTACCTGAAAAATATGTTTACAAGGGCTCACATACACTTAGGAGAAAAAGAAGCAGATAGGTTTTCAGAACAGATTCAGAATGGCCTTAGGTCGCCAACAGAT
The DNA here is from genome assembly GCF_041381405.1 of Jatropha curcas. Classification (NCBI taxonomy): domain Eukaryota; kingdom Viridiplantae; phylum Streptophyta; class Magnoliopsida; order Malpighiales; family Euphorbiaceae; genus Jatropha; species Jatropha curcas. The sequence goes on from NC_143161.1 coordinate 12,700,220, forward strand.
TCAAAACATATAGAGCGCGTCCGCCCTAACAGAACAGAAGGCACCCACGTGCTTAGCATATGATCATAGCTTCTTATCAAAATGGCATCAAATGCCGAGCATGCTCATCATACAGAATAAAATCAAATCACGCATCAAATTCACACCAAGTATATTAGAGCCCAAAATCCATTTTTTTATTCTTATTTTTATTCTGACTTTCCATTGCTCATAAAATTTATTTTCTGTAGTATTCATAAAATTACAATGAAAACTGAATTCATTCATGAAACATCTCATACTTAAACCAAAGTACTTAACATTGGAAATTTCCAGCATAAAAGCAATCTTGCCCTTTGCTGAGTTTTTAATACATAACTTGAGTTATATATCTCCAAATTGAATGAAATTAGATTCATTAGAACGATAAGACACAATTATACAATTGTTATGAAGGAACCATAACCCAGAAACATCTGTAAGATAGGAAAAATAAGCTAGGAACACAGACTAATAGTCCAGACCGGATTCAGCAGAACCAAGTCCAATGTTTATTGAATTTCTCCGTAACCAGACACTCAAATTAAACCAATCCAACACCAGGGCAATCTCAAGACACAGGGTAATAACTCTCATGAAGAGCTCAACACCTAATCTTGCCATTATGGTGGTCAAAATAGTCACTCAATCTATTGCTGCATGTGGTACGTTACAACAGAGTCAATTTAGATGTTTTAGTCATAAGGTGAGCTATATATATCAAAATTGGACACAAGAGGATGGGTTGGAAAGCTAAGAAGTATACCTACAACTTTCATGAAGGACTCAAATACAGAGGGAAAATAAAACGAATAGAAAAATAGTCCTTAAACACACCCATTAACATTTTCCCTTGGTAAAATTCTGCCACTTTTGGAAGAAGAAGAGAAAAATAAGTTCTTCATAAATTCAACATATAGATAGGCTTAGAAAACACTCAAGAACACATTTATACAACCAAATTCCAACAATCAAATCATTTCATACAAAATCCCAAATTTTCACAAAGTAGTACAAACTTCACAAATCCAAAAATTGAAGTAAGGTTAGTGTGTTTATGAACACAAACCTTTAAAACAACTTAAATCAAAGCTCCTTAAACCTTGGTCTTGCCTTTATCTTTGTTAGAAGGCTCTCCACCCTCTACATGTAATAAACTCAAAATCAAAACAAAGAAAACAAAGAAAAGAAGAAATTGGAGCATGATTAAGTATGTATGTATATGCTAAAAGAAAACTCTAAATCCAAAAATAATGAAGTTTACTTCACCTAATGAATTCTCCAAATTCCTTGAAATTAATCCCTAAAAACCCCTTCTCAAGCTTTAATCTCTAGATTTTCTTACTTTATTCAAGGTAAATGGAGTGAATTTGGTGAATTATTCAAGTAGAAAATGGAGAAAACAAAGAGAAGAGAAAGAGAGGCTAAAGGTGAAATGGAGGAGAAGAAGATGAAGTTCACGTTAAATGGAGAAGAAGAGGAAGAAAAATATTGCTCAAATAATGGAGTTGACTAAAGGGTAGTTTGGTCTTTTCACCAAAATTGGATGGCTAGGATTGAATGTAAATCTAATCTAATGGCTACAAATATTCTCTAAATTAAATTCCTTCAAAATAGTATATAACACAACAAAATTCTCAAATTTACTCCATAAAAATAATTCTTCTAATTTCCTTAATTAATATAACACCATTTCAAATTTAATCCATACAACTATTGCCTCTAATTTCCTTAATTAATATCACATCTTAAGTTACTACTCACTAATTCTCTAAAATTCTCCAAAAATATTCATTACTTACTTTCTACCCATAAAAATCATGCATGCATGCTCCAAAAATGTGACATAAAATATTAACCATATATAAAAATTTTTCTGGACCAAAATAATACCGACTCCCGGACCGACAGTACTATTCACAGACAGATAAACTACTATTTCAACACAGGAAAAATAGGGCATTACAAATTTAAACTTAATGTGGATGGGAAATTGCTTTTGATTTTTATGGTTTCGGCATAGTAATCAGATATCATTGTGGACAAGTTTTGGTTGTTGCCACTAAGAAGTTTTGGGCAATACTTCTAGTGGCAGAAGCAGAGGCTGAAGCTTATATTTTTTGTTTCCATATTGCATCTGATTGGGTTTTCGAAGTTTGGAACTTGAGTCAAATTGTATGGTGGTGATTGTGAGACTTTCTAGTGTATATGTTCCTGCTAATGCCTTTGGTATCTGAAGTTTGCTATTTTTTCTTTAAATCATTACTGTATAATTATGTGCATAGAGATGGTAATCAACTTATGCATAGCCTCGCAAAGGAAGCACTACCTCAGTTAGAAGATGAACTACTTTGTGTAGAGGAAATTCCTCATAGATTTCTTTCTATTATTTCAAATGACTATGTTCCTGTTTCTATTTAGTTTCTAATTTCTTTTTAAAAAAAAGCATAATTTATTTGTAACAATTTTAAATTAAAATTTGTCTTTATTTAAATTATATTCATATTATAAGTGAATAATTTCTTAAACTACTTTTTAAATATGACCGTTGCCTTGGTGAAACTTAAAATAAGCTTTATGGTTAAATTTCTTAGGCAGAGGTTCAGGAGGGGGTCTCAGTGCTAGCGGTTGTAGCAAACCCGCTGACTGGACTTTCTCAAACACCTTCGACGGAGGAGTTCTAAAATTGGAGAATCTTCTAGGTTGCATACTGGTAGACCTCAGATCTAAGGTAGCTTTGTTGCTTGAACTCGGGGTCTTCTCAGAAGAACTAGACCCTTGGAAACCTGACTTGTTGAAGCTCCCAAAGTGGTTCCCTTACTTCTTGTCTTCTCTTAGCTTATCCTCTATGGCCATAATCATGAGAACTTGGCCAAAGGCATGTAATACAACTTCTCTTGGAATTTGGCAGGGTTCCCTTGATGAAGATTTTGATTTGTTCATTGGTGTCGGGTCGATTTCTCATTTGTATGACCTTAGCTCTCCATCTGGCCATATAATCAGTAAAAGATTCTTCACTTTTCTACACTGTAGCTTCTAAATCTCTCAGATTGACACTCATCTAAAGGTTATAGGCATATTCCTTCAAAAAGACTGTAGTGAGCTCATTTCAGTCCTTCCTTACTTTCTTCTCCAGGTTGTAATACTAAGTCTAAGCTGACCCGGTCAAAGACATAGAGAACATTTTCAAAATCTCTTTTGATGGCAGACCTGCCAACTCCATCACAGCCTTGTGTTTCATCACATGGACTTTTGGATCTCTCATACTATCATATTTTGAAACTTTGGGCATCTTATAGGTTAGGGGAAGAGTGTTCTTCAGCTCGAGTTCTTCATCCTCATCATCATCCATGTCGACATACTGGTCCATGCCCCTTGACTTCATAAAGACATGGAGCTTTTTCAACTTCTTATCTAGCTTCTCAAATTTCTCAGAAATGACCGGTTCAGACTCGGCCTTCTTGGTAGTACTTTCTTGGCAAAGAATTCCTCATCTTGCCATGTATCATGTACGTGTTCCTTTCCCTCAAACTCTCCTTTGGCCTCATCATCCTCTATAACCATATGGTCTTTGCCTTTATCTTTGTCAGATTGCAAGAGTTTTTCCAAACTGGCAGCCACTATCTTCTCAACCAATTTTTCAATTTCTGAAAATCGGAATGCTACTTTCACCAATGTTAGTAGTAGAAATAGAAGTAGAAGCAGCGGTTGGAGTTGAAAATCGACTTGAACCTGAAAATTCTCAATCTCAAAGCAAGAGCCTAAAGAACTATCCACTGAATCAAGAAGGTCATAAGGGATTGAAGGTTCTTCAACTCTAACTAGATGACTATCCATCCTCAACCATTTGATCTCTTGTGGAGCTTTCTCTCTTCGTAGTGCTATCTTGACTGTATAAATCAGATGTTACAAAACACAACATGATGCATGTATGCATGAATGCATAAATATGGTATGACATACAAGAATACAATCACGTAACACGACATCGTGAAATACAACTGATGTTGTATTCTATCATAGTTGATCATAATTGCTTGAGACAGATATTAGAGAAGGGCTCTCGAGAACTAATAGGATCAAAATGTGCCCTATTTTGTAGCCAAATATTTATTATGACCTTCTGTTTATTTCTTTTTTTTTTTTTTTTTTTGAATCTCTTTCTTTTTGCCTCAAGTGTGAATGTACTTGAGCAGGGTTCTTTATTTGTATACATTTTTATTTTTATTTTTCTTCTTTTTTTTTCGGCACTAACAATATTTGGCTTAAAATAGACTAACTTTCATTACTTCTCAAAAGTTGACTTTTTACGTTGATAGTTCTTTTTGCCCTAACTAAATATTTACAACTTTTTAAAACTCAAAGCCCTAAGAGGTTTGATAAGGTTTGGCATCCTCTAAGGTGAAGTGTCCAATTTTCAAAAGGCAATTGGCTATGTTACGCATGAGCGTGAAACGTGCCTCCACACCTTGGAAGAGGGTTATGACCTCGAGTTGAGCTTGCTTAATTTCCAGCAAGAGTTGGTGCACCTCTTCTAATTGGTCTTCTTTATTTGATGTCGGAATCGGAGGAGCTTCCCTCTTAGGTGCTTGAACTTCGTTCTTATAGTCAACATTTGAAAGAGCTCTTTTTGGCTCGTTTTTGCTTCTAGCACTTCTCTTAAGTCCTTCGCCCTTTGGCACTTTGAACTACGAGATTAGTCCATGATAGAATATTCTTATATGGCTACAATAAAACAAGTTAAGTGATGCATGAGAAAAAAAACACAACACATTATAGCATGAATATACAAACAAAGGGGAACGAGAGTTGGAAAATGCATGATTTCGACCCTTATATCTCCCACACACGGTTAAGAAACTGGAAAGAGCATTAGGTATGATATTGGGAAGGTGTTAGGCATCCAAATCACCCGGTTAAACCGGTCTCCTCGTTGTCCATTAATTAACAATAATTAATAATAGCATTAACTATAATTGAGATGTAAAACCTTTTTATGCAATTTTGAAAAATGTGTCAAACATGCATATTACCAATTACATAAAACATAAAATTTAAACCATCCAAAAAAGGGGAAGGAGGAGAAAAGAGTACAAACCATATCCTAAAATACATTCTACCTTTAACCCCATTAAAATTTTCCAACCAAACTAATTATTACATTTAAGCAATAATAGGACCCATTTTGGGTCCTTTAAATTTGGCAAATATAAACCAAAGCAATAAGGAATCATTCATAGAACATAAACACAAGCTACAAGTGACAATCACAGAAACATAAACCATCCATTGAACCATACAATCATACAATCAATGGAAATATGATCCATGTCTAGTTCACAACTTAACATTTAATGGATTAGCATATGAAACATAAAACATTAAATAAAAGGGCATGAATTTAAAGGACAGAAAGTAAAGAGTGTATAAAATAAAGGATGAAAAGTTAAATGCAATAAATTTAAAGATTAAGACAAGATTAGAGTTCAAGATCTTGATGTTCATCATGAACGATAAACAAATACATCCATCACTATTCTGAATCTTATTTATTGGTGTTTATTCAATCCATTTGTAGACAAAAACGCATTTCAGATCAATAAAGTCTAGTGCTTTGCCACTAGATCTCCAAATCGGGTCTGTTTTATTGATTTTTAACATTCTAGGCCTCTAAAATAAAGTGTCTGGCACCACAGGAGAAGGTGCGTGTGCCACACGTAGTGGTGCTAGGTACTTTCGCTAATCAGGTGGCCACAGAATGATACAGAGCTTCAGGAGCGTGTCTGTGAAGAAGTGACGCAAGCCACTTGCTTGTGGCGCATGCCACACGTAATGGCTTATACCATTGCTGTTCTCAGTGCGACACTTCAACACAGACAGCCCTATTTGGTTTATCCCTGGGTTTTTCTCACACTCAGGCTTAAGAACGGTCATTTAACACCAAAATAAAAAGAACAAGAGATGGAGAAAGAGATTAATGGCTCTCAAAAATTACCTTTTGAAGATTTCCAAAGAGTTTCGAGAGATTGGATGCAAAAACCCAAAAGTTGAGTTCTTGGATCAAGATCCGTGTTTTAGATAAAAAATGAACATGTTTATGGACTTTTAATCAATACTTAAGGGTTTTGTAATTGACAATCATTGAATAGCAACATAGATCAAAGTAGAAAACACAAGTTTCCTTTAATTTTTGGTTGAGTTTTCAAAATAAAAGAGTTTCCTTAAGTTTTCAAAAAAAAAAAAAAAAAAGTCATCCCTTTGCACTAATCCCAAGGCCTATTTATAGGCAAATGGGATAGTGTTGCCCCATTTTAGGGCTTATGTGGCAAAATGCCACTGGTGGACCCTAAAATCGGGTCGGGCCAATTTTTACAGAATCGCATTGAGTGGCACGCAAAATGAGGTAGGCCACCGGAAAGTGAAGCACTTTTCGGGCCCGGTTTCGTCACGAAACGCCAGTGACCCGAAAAAGTAAAAAATGGTTAGACGCGTGCATTGTCTTAGCCCTGGACCATTATCCGAAAACCAGAGCGATTAGAAATCCCGATCCAATCTTATGTTGAAAATGGTATATCATCACTGGGCCATCAGGGACAAAATTTGAGCGTCCACAGGCAAGTTTTTTTCAATGAAATTATAATAATTTTATCAAATGGAAGGCATTAAGTAATTAATTTGTCAAATTTTAAATAATTATTTTTCATATTAGTGGGGGATTTCAAAATTTTTATGGGGTTCCATTGAGCTGCTCTAGTGTACCTTTTGTTTTATCCAAGAAGTATTAGATAACCCAACTCACAAAAAAATTAAGATTAGAATAATAAAAAGATAGTTATGTCCCTTCTACAAATATGAACCCAATGGAACCAGACTTTATACATTTGGCAAATGATAATAGGCCAATCTATGGATACAATGTGAAAAAATTACAATAATTTATTATTTCTCTATTCTTTCTGTTTTTTTTTTTTTTTTTTTTTGCAAAATGACATCAGTATTTTTACTTTTCTAATATATTTTATTAAATTGATTTGATATCATTGACAAAAGGATCCATACACCGGGAGTAAATAAATTTTTTCTTATGCTTTAACTTGTAAAGACAACAAATTCTGATAAACAGTTATAATAGAAACTGTGGAATCTCTCTCTCTCTCTCTCTCTCTCATCAAAACCTAAAACCTAAAAATTCTCTTTTTTTTTCTTCAACGAGTGGCCATCGGTGAGCTCTCACTGGTGGTCACCCCTTTCCTTTTTTGTTTGTTTTTTTGCAAATAATCATCAGATTTGTTTACAGATCTGAATTTTCATCACCCAAATATTGGGATTGATTGTTGCTTATATCTTGGAATTTTATTCTTAAATCTAGTTCTGAATTATTGTTATCACCACTATGTTGATTTTGTCTAACGTCTTTTATTATTTGGATAGTTATGGAGAAAGAAGTGCAGATCACATCTTCATTAGAATGAAAAAATTTGAAGGTAATCAGATTAGACTTGTAAAAAGACCAAAGAATCGAACAGTGGCCATGAATAGCCACCAAGTGGAGTAAGCGATCACCTATGACATAAATATTATGCTTTGTCAATTCGATTAGATACTTCAAATCAAGATTGCGTTTTTTTATTCTTTGAATATAAGTGGTTTATTATTAAATTCTCTACACAAAAAATATATAAACATATTGATCTGTATTTCATATTTATATACAGTTTTCAATTAATGAAATTTTAGTTTACTTTTTCTAAAAAACAATAAAAAAAGAAACTGTGGAATCTTGATTCAAATTAAATGAAGAAGGAAAGTACCATTTTTATGTCAATATTAAAACCAAGGCCTCAAGAGTCAATATACACCATTTGCTATTAGTCTTTGTCTTCATAATCCTCAACTCATTAAACGATAAATGTATCAGAAATACCAATCAAGAGCTTAGGTATAAGTTCCATGACGAATACAAATTACTATTGTGGCAAAAACTGTTTCTGTCATTTTATTTTTCTTTCCAGATTTGTACTATTTTGGTATGAAACTAATCTTATTTTTAAGTTTTACATTCCCTCTCTCTTTTGCCTTTGTTAGTCCACCATTTTCAATCAATCTTAGATGTTCAGTTTTTTTTTTTTTCTTTTTCTTTTTCTTTTTTCTAAATAATGATTTTAACACATATTTTCAGTACTCTTTTTACATATTTATGCCATACACTTAATAATTTTTGAAATAATCACTGACATAACGAAAAATTCAATGTTATTGTGTTAGAGTAAAAAAAAAAATCCAACTGAATTAATACAATAAATATGGATTTCTTTTTTGAGCTCGAGTGAGCTATTACTAGTCCTTCCTCCCTCCACCAATGGACATAATAATACAAAATGACATATTCATACGAGATTCTAAGTTCGAATTAACTAATCAAGTCATATTGAACCAAAAATTCAAATATATATTAATTAAACAACTTGCAATAGTACACATCACTTAATGCAACATGAACTTTGTGAGAGAGGCACATATGTAACCATCCTCGTCCTTATTATGTTACAATACTCTCTTTTGAGATTAAAAAAAAGTAAAGAAAAAGAAAAAGAAAAAGAGAAAACATTCTCTTTTTATTTACTACAATGTAGTGATTTATTATGAGGATATTAATAAACTTTCTGCTTGCAGAAAAACTCAATTAATAAAGCTGATCTGGATCAACCCATTCTTCTTTTTGAAGTTTAGTCACTAAATCCTTATCAAGATGGAATGCTCTTGTCAAAACATCAGGATTTACTGATGGGGTAGCTCCAAATATTGTATTTGCAATAGTAACAACTCCTGGGTTTTGGCTATTCAATACAGCTAGAGCGACTGCAGGAGTCTTGCCAATATTTAACTGGAAGTGAATGAGTCCAAGTGGAAACACAAATGCATCACCTGGCTTTAAGATTTTGGCGAAAAGGCGGTGATCAGGATTTCCTGTAATAAAACCCGCGTAAAGAGTTCCTTCTAAGACAGTCAGTATTTCTGCAGCTCGAGGGTGAATATGGGGTGGGTTTAGACTGCCATTTGGTGCAAAATCAACGCGGACTATGGATAAGGCATTAGTGTTGAGTCCTGGAACTTGATCTACGGTTAAGAGAGTGACACGTACTCCTAATTGTTTTGAGGTTTGTTTACGAACGTTAAGCCCTGTAATAAAGAAATCGTCTGCTGTCACTTTCTCTGGATCTTTGCAAAATTTTCCATTAACGAACACTGCATCAAAGTAATGGAGTTAGTTATATACTTAAAGACGATGAAAAAAGAAAGAAAGAAACACAATTAGCTCACACTTACCACTATGTTTGGTATCATTGGTTGCAACACAAATGTCCTGGAGAGGACTAGGGTCATAAGCCATGGCAGAAGAGAATGCCAGAGCCACGACTGCAAGAGCTACAAGGAAATTAGCAGTTTTCATTATTGCTTAATTATAATTCTACAACTTGTTATTTGCTTCGATGAGGTGTGAGAAATCTTGCATGGCTATTTATAGATGAAGGCTTTTAGTTCTTAATTTTAAAAATATTTAATATTTATCAATCACCAATCAGGAATCACCAATCACCAATCAACTTATAATATTAACTTAATTAACTTGGCTTTGAAAGCTATATAATATCAACTTACAGCTAATAATAGCTTAACTTCACCGTCAATGTAGTTTTCTTTGACTTATGAGACCTTAATCACCACGCACAGAAGTCTCTGCTGTCCAACTGGAATTGCCCATAATCATCAAATTCTGACCTCTTTTATTCAACGTGACTGAAAATGGCTAATTTTTTAAAATTTTATATTTATAGATTGAAAAAAATATATATAATGATAATAATATATTTAAAAATAAAATTATACTCTTATTTGGTATAACTTAACATTTCAACTAAGAAACTTTTATTCACTAATTATCAAATAAATTTTTATAAAACTTATTTATAAATCTAAATCTTCATTTTTGTTACAAATGAAAATTCGTTTGAAGCATCACATTTTTAATTTTGTGAACTTGGTTATACTTAGAACAAATTCTACTGAAATTGATATAATTTGCAAATAAATTCCAATTTTTTTTAAAACAAGCTAATAAAAATAATAAGTTTTAAGTACAGATGAGTAAAACTATATATTAAGAATGATTTTTATAATTTATTAAATATAAAATTCCATTTTACAAATAAATTTTTTACCAAATTTATTTTGAATAAAGTAAATTCCATATGGATTTATTATTCCAAAACAACAATGAGAGGCAAATAAGTGATGATTTGTATAACATTCTACCGTTCAAAAGGCATAAATGTTACCATATTATAAAAGAAAATGCATTATATATTTATGGATCAGAAAACTTGAACATAAATTCCTGATCATATTTATTTAACAATCTATCAATTTATTCATTTAGCATAAGTTTTTTTTTAAAGAAATGAAACTAGAAATTTCATTAAGTGAAAACTGTATATAAATATGAGATACAGATCAATATGTTTTTATATTTTTGTATAGAAAGTCTAATAATAAACCACTTATTAAAAAATAAAAATAAAAACATAATCTTGATTTGAAGTATCTGATCGAGTTGACAGAGTACTTATGCCATAGGTGATCGCTTGCTCTACTTGGTGGCTATTCATGGCCACTGTTTGACTCCACAGTCTTTTTACGAGTCTGATCTGATCACCTTCAAATTTCTTCCTTCTACTCGATAAGAGATTTGCACTGTTAACACATGGTAACAAAGCTTGGATTTCTACAGAAACGGGCTGTTAACACATTTTTATATTTTATTTATAGTTTTATTATATATCTGGACTTCAGAAGAGTGATCATGTTTTTTTTTTATTATTTGTATTAATTTGAAGTTTTTAATGAGATCCAAATATATTTATTAAAAAAAATGTAATAGTCAAGAGAGTAAAAGTTATAAATTGGCTAATATGAATGGCAACAATAATGACTTTATTAATAGCAATAATACAGGGGCACAATAAGAAACTTAATTAAAACTCATCTTTTTTTAAAAAGTAAAAATAAAAAATATTGAAAACCCAATATAGCACTTAAGGACAACACTGCATACAAAATATAGCACTTAAGGACAACACTGCATACAAAAAATTCAAAGGGTCTGCTACAATATTTAACAACACATAATATTTAAATATGCCATACATAGGGGTGGTAGCGCAATGAGTCTCGCGAATTTTGAACTACCCGTAATCATATCTGTTTAAAATTTTATTACCCGTTTCCATTCCAAACTTGTTTAAATATTCATTTAAATATCTGAACCTGTTTAAAATTTTACTACCCGTATCCGTCTCAAACTCGTTTAAAGTCCCTTTTAAATGGGTAGGATACCAATACATGTTAATCTATCTAAATCCAAACTTATTTAAAATGTATTTTTTACTAATAAATGGGTACTCTCATCCAACGGATCGGAACGGGACGGGTACCCTAAAATACCCGTCTCACTTCCATCCCTAGCCATACAACTAAGAAGATTCCAAGAACTCAAAATAGGCCATAGAATTAGCTTCATTAACTAATAAAAAATCAGACCCATAGAGCATGCTTTAAGGCATAATAATGTCCTGAAGTAGAGAATCAAGATGGTTTATCTTCGCACAAAATTTTCCAACGATCATGCCTGACATTTGATTAACCACATAAATAAACTTTCAAAGATAAGAATATATATAAATTTTAAATGTGAGAGAACAAGTAAATATGAATCTTAACCACATATGACAACAAAGAATTTTGACAATTTGACTGCGTTCATACATATTGATTATTGAATAAAGCAATTGCACTAAAAGCATAAATTTATTCTCAACTTAGGGCATGTTCGGCAATATTAGCTTTTAGCTTGTAGCTATTTATATAGCGGTTTAAATTAGAAATGATTGATAAAATAATTGTTTAGTTAGCTATTTAACTTAAAATGACAAACGAAAAACATTATATATTTAATTAGCTGAATTCAACGAAAAAATGGATGTGATTGTCAAAAAAAATTTAATTAATCTATGTGAAACGCTAAAATTAGAATATTTAATCTTTCATAAAAAGCTTCACCGACCTCTAAAGGCTATTAAAAGCTATGTTACTGATCAATACAATTAAAAAAATAGAGTTCTGATTTGGTCAAAAGCTAAAAGCTAGCATAAAAGTTATTGTCAAAAAAGGCCTTAATATTTTAGCTCCTTGTAACTAACATGCATAAAATTTAGCAACAAATTATGCTTTTGGCTATTGAAATTCAAGAACTACAAAAATTTGGTTCAAAGTGAGATCAAATAATATGACTCTTTGAGAAGAAAAAAATGACAATCACCGAAACCAACATAAATTGACAAATAAAAAAAATTAGAAAACCATATAAACCACTTATTCCAATTGACCTTATTGTAATTATCACTAGCACCATTATGCATAGAGGCTTCCCTGTTGGCTCAAGGTCAATTTCTAATCTCGGATTTTGATGATTAATACAAAACAAATAAATTTAAATTATGTTATTTGTGCTAATTTTATTTTATGCAGAATTACTATGGAAAGAAATCGTACAAGGCAAATCCTACATTGAGTGTGAAGATATTCGAAGATCCTAGTAACTAGGTATTTAGGATACTTTGTAGGATAGAGAGAAAATCCATATATAAGCAGATAAATTATTTTTCTCTCAGTCAAAAACATTTTCGGAAATTAGATTTTCTCAAAATAAATTCCTTTATTTGTTTTCGAAAAATATTCCTTAAATCGAAGTGATTTAATTTCCTAAAACTAAAGAGATTTCCTCTCTAATGTTTTTGGTAATAAAATCATACACTTTTTCGGAAATATATTTTGAAAGATCTAAAGTACTTAAATTTATTTTCTTACCTTATAAAACGAAGGAGAATCTTTTTCATTTTTAGTAAGAGTATCCTTCCGTAAAAATATTTTCCAAATAATGCTGCTGAAAATCTTTTATTTAAAGGAAAGCAAAATCGTGTTTTATTCTCTTACCAAAAAGGATAAAATAAATTTTTTGGTAACAAAGATTTTCATATCTTCTAAATAAGGAAAGAAGATATTCTGATTTCAAAATAAAATCTCTTTCCAAAGGCAACAGCTTCTTAGCTCTCTATATAAAGGAGCTTTTCACGTCTTGAACATTAGTGAAGTAAGAGTTTTTGTTTTAAGAGCATTCTCTCATTGATTAAATCTTTATCTCTCAAAACTTACTCTCTACCCCCAACTTTCTTTTCATCTCTACACTTAACGTTTTCAATATTTAAAGTGAAAAGAATTTTTACAATTACTTTTGAAAAACGGTTCTGTGTTCTAATTGATCTTCTAATCTGATAAACTGTTTTTCCTGTGCTTATCTATGCGTTTCTTTCTGTCTATTTAGATTTTGTAATCTACAGTAGACAGACTTTTATTTGATAAACAAGTGTGTAATAGCTTAGGTTAGAAGCTATTGTGATAGAGGTTATCAAGCGACCTTCTCCTTGTGTGAGATTTTAATGTCTTGAATTGAGTTTTCTGTACTCTGCCAAAAACAGAAAGGGTTGAGGTTAACTAGACCCTTTGGAAAATCTAGTGGTACAAAAAGGGTAGATCTAGGTGTTGATCTATTGTCTTGTACTGTTGGTTTGTCTCTTACCCTTTAAAAGAGATAACATAGTTGAGGATCTCAAGATGCATTTTGGGGAGTGGATGTAGGCGAGTTAGTGCCGAACCACTATAAATCTCTGTGTTAATCTTTTTATTTCTGAAGTTTGCTTGATACTGTCTTTATAACACCTTTGTTTAATTTTTAGAAACGCTAAAATTGTTAATAATTCAGATGTTCTAAAACAGTGATAAGTCTTATCTTTTCTAAACATTAGAACTCTGGTATTCTAATAAAGTGAATATACCATGTTCTAACTGTTGTTCTATTCTCAGTATAATTCACTGATTGGGTTTCTAATCTACATTCTAAACTTTATGAGGAACTACTAATCTTGATAGCTTTCCATCATAATGTCGTTCTGATATTTGATTAAGGTTCTGTGAAGAAGTTCTGAATTCAATAATTGTCTTTCACATAGCTTTATATGATTTTTCAAATTTTATGAGGAAGTTCTAATTTCGATAACTTTCCTTCATAAAGAAGCTCTGATATTGAATAAGTCAGTGTGAAGCTGTTTTAATCAATAGCTGCACTTTGCACAGACTTTCTATCTTTTATAATTAGAACATTGTGAGGTGATTCTAATTCATATTCTATTCTCACAAAGTTCTGTGTATTTTCCGATGCACTTGGAATTCTAATTTTTGTTTAGAATTTCTAAAATTTATTTCAGTTTTTAGAAAACCCAATTCACTCCCCCTCTTGGGTTGTGCCATACATATACGGGACCCACATTCCCAACTACAGCCCTTTTAAAATGTTAAAATCAGCTTTGTATTAATGATTCTTCCTAAAACAATCCAAAAGTGTTAAAAGCATCCAAAGATAGACTCAAGTTAATCATATATGGCTAATCCATACCTGTTACCCCAACCTTTGCGACTTGTTACAATTGCACTCCAAATCCAACTTAACCCCCCCCCCCCCCCATATAAACCACTTATTGCAATTGACCTTGTTGTAATTATCACTAGCACCATTATGCATAGAGGCTTCCCAACTACAGCCCTCTTAAAATGTTAAAATCAGCTTTGTGTTAATGATTCTTCCTAAAACAATCCAAAAGTGTTAAAAGCATCCAAAGATAGACTCAAGTTAATCATATATGGCTAATCCATACCCGTTACCCCAACCTTTGCTACTTGTTACAATTGCACTCCAAATCCAACTTGACCCCCCATATAAACCACTTATTCCAATTGACCTTGTTGTAATTATCACTAGCACCATTATGCATAGAGGCTTCCCAACTACATACCTCTTAAAATGTTAAAATCAACTTTATGTTACTGATTCTTCCTAAAACAATCCAAAGGTGTTAAAAGCATCCAAAGCTAGGCTTAAGTTAATCATATATGGCTAATCCATACCTGTTACCCCAGCCTTTGCGACTTGTTACAATTGCACTCCAAGTCCAACTTAACCCCCCAAACACCCCAATATCAAATCTTTGTAAAAATTGCACCCTAATTTGAAATCCAATCAAAATTAATAACAAAAAACAATAAACGTGGGACCCACTTTAGTTAGCTAACCACCTCAGGTTAGCTAACTTAAACGCACCATTTAGGATAAGAGGATGGATCCCAAATCTTATTCCCTCTCTTCATTCTCTCTTCTCTCTTTGATCACTCTCTCCTCTTTCATGAAAATCTCAAAGCAAATATGACATATTCTCACCAAAATCTTACAATATTCTTTTTTGTCTCAACAATTTATCTTTGTATTAAAGATAAGCAAGACAGAAAATGGTGTAACCTCTTGTTATTATTGTATAGAGTAATCTAGGGTTTTATTTTTAATTTGGCTAAAGGACGATTTGCATTTGGAAAAAGCTGGGAATGAAGATGGGCTCTAATTCAGAAATTAATGAGGTGTCTTTCATTTCAACCAGAAACCAGACAGGTGTATTTTGGAGGCGCAATGAAGAAGCACATTTATACACCTCAAGGAATCGATCAAATCCAGGACGTAGGTTTTATTGCTGTCCAAAACAGAGGGATAGGGCAAATAATTGTAGGTTCTTCATGTGGCTTGATAATGATTACTCTCCAAGGGTTATTCAAGTCATAAATATGATTTATGGAAGGTTAGATGCTACAAAAGCTAAGTTGCAAAAGGTGGAGGAGAAAAAATTAAAGCTAGAAATGGAGTTGAAGTCACTAGAACAAAAGTTGAGAATGAAGAAAGAGGCAGTGAAACACATGAATGCAAAAATGGAATTCTTAGGAGCAGAAAATTCCAATTTATCTAATTGCCTCCATATCCAAGTGCAAAGGAAGAAAATATTTGTTAAATCTGTTATTGGCACTTGTATTACCTTGATTTTGGGTTTATGGATTTATAATTATTTCAAGAAGAATGTGAAATTGATGTTCTTGCGCTGATTAGTTTTGTTTAGGAGATAATTTCTATGTATTTCAATTGAAAGTTGATGTATTTTGTTTGGTTAGCACTAAGTATAGATGCTAATAGTTGTAGCTTCTGCTGTTAATTGTAACATCTGTGAACATCTGTTGTTCTACAGAAAATGAAATCCAATGTCATCTTGAATGTCCAAATGTATCTCTATTTAACTCAACATTATTAGAGCAATTAAATAATAAAAAAAAGGAAAGAAAGAAATATAAAAAAGTAACTAAATATATTGCAAAAATTTCCAATTTTTACAAAGGCATAGATTTATGGATGCTGGTTATTAAGAATATAGGACTGATAACCTAACATCCACCATATATGAACCAAATACAAGTTGCCTATTTTTCATCCACAAACTAATGCCAAAATCACCTGTAATATTGCCTAACTATACCAAAAAATGCGAAATATGTCCAACACATCAGTCATTGGTGGAAAACCAAAAAACCAATTCCACCTTCTCTTTGTGACATCTCGACCCGGCAAAGCGATCCTAGGATGGCAGGCTAGCTAGGGTAGTGGAATGCGGGACACATGAATGAATTGAATCATATATCGAAAAGGGGGAAACTAATCATTAGAGGCGCCTTTTGGTGGAATGGCTGGAGAGTTGGAAGAACTCCAGGGTTAAGCGTGCTCGCTTAATGGAAATCCTAGGATGGGTGACCTCCTGGGAAGTTTTCCATTTCACCTGTGGGACAAAACCGTGAGGGCGGGTGTTTGTGTTGGCCGGATTAGGCCGGGGCACAACCCCGTGGCCAAACCGGACAATTCCTCTAGTGATTAGAGTCGGGGGTGACAGTTGGTATCAGAACCGGACCCCCTCCAGTAGATGTATGGTTCGAGGACGAACCACGCGGAAGCTGGTGGGCCTGTGACATCCTGACCCGGCAAAGCAATCCTAGGATGGCAGACTAGCTAGGGTAGTGGAATGCGGGACACAGGAATGAATCGAATCATATATCGAAAAAGGGGAAACTAATCATTAGAGGCACCTTTTGGTGGAATGGCTGGAGAGTTGGAAGAACTCCAGGGTTAAGCGTGCTTGCTTAACGGAAATCCTAGGATGGGTGACCTCCTAGGAAGTTTCCCATTTCACCTGCGGGACAAAACCGTGAGGGCGGGTGTTTGTGTTGGCTGGATTAGGCCGGGGCACAACCCGTGGCCAAAGCAGACAATTCCTCTGGTGATTAGAGTCGGGCGTGACACTCTTTCTATTAATGATAATCAAAAACTTGCAGCTGAATCCAATTATAAAAAATTCCATGTGTCACCTTGAGCCAATATCTTCCTTTGCTATTAACAAAAATATTATAATATAAACTAACTAATTATGTAGCTTCAGATTCAATTACTGTGTCATTTCTTGGGAAGAAAAAGGTGGCTAACTAAGGTGACTTGAGTTAACCTCTGTCCTTTGTTCAACTAAGCTAGCATTATTTAACTTCTTTCTTCTTGGCCTAATTTTTTTCCTTATTGCAGCCTGTGTTGCATTTTTTCCACTAACAAACTGTACATGTTTCATCTGGCATCTGAGAAGCAAAATTAATCATTTAGAATATTAAATGAACACAATATATTATACAAAAGTACCAATGTCCTTGTCTGACCTACTGCATCTCTTTTCTCATGACAGAACTAACATCTGCTACAACTAGTGCATTGCTTGATTCAGCAATTATTGGATTTTTTTTCTAGGCCAACCAACTTTCCCTCGCAACTCATATGCAAAATAGTATAAAAGTTCAAAAGGCTACAACATATACAATCGTATGATCATCAAAGCATAATCACAAATATATATATATATATATATATATATATATATATATATATATATATATATATATATATATATATATACAAGCTAAATCAGTATATAAACAATAACATATGATCAAATCCAACAACATTACATTAAATAAACAAAAAAAAAATAGTAGGATTTTTTGTACAAATGGCACTTACACGCTTGGGGCTCGAGGTGCAGGAGGCTCTTTTATCTTTGGACAACTTCTCTTGTTGTGCTCGTAATCCAAGCAGTGCTGGCACTGCATCTGAATACCATGCTCACCCACCTTACCAGAGTTGGATTTTTTAGGTTCTTCATCAGCTAACTTCATCCTTACAGTTTTCCTTCTACCTGGTTTTTTCTTATACTCTGGTGGAATGATGGATGACTCTGATACCAATTGATGTAGAACCCCAGGTTTATAGTCAAACCAAAACCCTAACACACAAATCAAAATTGAACATACACCAATAATAAATCCCAAACTTAAGGAACCCCTAAACAATAATGTATGGAAACGCCAATAATAAGTTGATTTAAAACAATAAGAACAACAATCACACTAGTATGCCCTTTATGAAAGCAATTCTTAATGCAAAAGCAAGAACAAAACTCATGAACTCACTTTGGAAGAAATTGACCAAGCCTAGAGAT
This sequence comes from Jatropha curcas, assembly GCF_041381405.1. NCBI lineage: Eukaryota > Viridiplantae > Streptophyta > Magnoliopsida > Malpighiales > Euphorbiaceae > Jatropha > Jatropha curcas. The sequence continues at coordinate 12,718,807 of NC_143161.1, forward strand.
TACTCTCAATCTGATCAATTATCAATGATCTACTTTACAATGAGAATAAGAAGGCTTTATATAGCCTTGGACAGCCCCTTAGAGTTCCCAAGCTAAAAGGAAACTAATAGCCAATGGAAACAAACCCTAAACCCAATAAGAAAAAAAAAACACTTTTTTTACTTAAGCCCAATAGAAAGAAAGCCCAAAAATATTAAATTAACCCATTCTAGCCCAAAAATATTAAATTAAGTCCTAAACATTTAACCCAAACTAATGGCCGACCAATTATAAAGTTAAGTCTAATTATTTATTACAAAGCTAATTAGACATGGATTATGGCCCATTTGTGCATTAGGCCCAAATCTGTCTGAAATGTCTTCTTTAGCTTTCAATGAAGAATGATGAATCAATCTCCTCTACAAATCTGCCCATGAATGTTGAAATTGCTTCCTTGAGCTTCTTTGATATTGCTCGAGTGATTGGTCCTTGAGGAAGTGTCAATTCATCCTTCTTCTTGTCTTGTTTAAATTGTGATGCCTTGATCATGCTCATATCATTCCCTCCCCTTATGAAAGGATTCATCCTGGAATCTGAATCAAAGACAAAAGGAGACAAGTCAGCAATATTAAAAGTGGCACTAACACCATACTCCCTTGGCAAGTCAATTTTGTATGCATTATTATTGATCCTTTCCAAAACTTGGAATGGTCCATCTCCCCTTACATCAAGCTTAGGCTTCCTCTTTTGCGGAAATCTTTTTTTCCTCATGTGAATCCAAACCCAATCTCAAGTTCAAAGATCATTTGTTTTCGCCCTTTATTTGCTCTTTATGCATATAGCCTATTCTTTTGCTCAATCTGCTCACGTGCTTTATGGTGAATAGTTTTAGCCTTTTCCGCCTTCGCTTCGCCATCTAAGTTCGTAAGCTTATTCAATAGTAAAGGCAACAAATCCAACAGGGTTAAATGATTAAAACCATCAACAATCTCAAAAGGTGAATAACCTGTAGAAGAGTGTACTGCCCTATTATATATATCAAACTCAATAAATGGCAAACAATCTTCTCAAGTTTTCAAATTTGTACCAACAATAGCACGCAACATAGTTCCTAAAGTCCTATTAACCACTTCAGTTTGGCCATCTATTTGTGGATGATAAGTAGTAGAAAACAAAAGTTTAGCACCCAATTTTCCCCCATAGAACACGCCAAAAATGACTTAGAAACTTAGCATCACGATTAGAAACAATGGTTCTAGGTACACAATGCAAACGTACAACATTACCAAAGAATAAGTTAGCAATATTTGTTGCATCATCAGTTTATGGCATGCAATGAAATGAGACATTTTGCTAAATCTGTCCACTACAAGAAAAATGCTATCTCTACCTTTCCTTGTCCTAGGTAATCCCAACATAAAATTCATGGAAATATGAGTCCAAGGTTTAGTAGGCACAAGCAAAGGTGTATACAAACCATGAGGCATAGTTTTAGATTTTGCATGCTTATAATCAATACATGCAGAATAAACTTTTTCAACAAGTTTTAGCATGTTAGGCCAATAATAGTGTTCATGCAGCATATCCAAAGTCTTTTGCACACCAAAATGCGCCATCAAACCCCCCACTATGTGATTCCCTAACAAGCAGCTCACGAATAGAACATATTGAAATACAAAGTTTTTTACCCTTAAAAAGATATTCATCATGCCTATAAAACTTATTAAAAGCTTCATTTTTATATGCTTTTTACACCTCACCAAAACCAGCATCATCAACATACATTCCTTTAAATGCTCAAAACCAAGTAATTTAGAACTAAGCAATGAAATTATTGCATATCTCCTAGAAAGTGCATCAGCAACCACATTTTCTTTTCCTTGCTTGTATTTAATCACATACGGAAAAAGTTCTAAATATTCCATCCACTTACCATGTCTTTTGTTCAACTTAACCTATCCTTTCAAGTACCTAAGCGATTGATGATCACCATGAATCACGAACTCTTTTGGCAGCAAGTAATGTTCCCACACCTCAAGAGCTCTTAACAAGGCATAAAACTCCTTATCATAAATGGAATAGTTCAGGTTTCCTTCGCTCAGCTTCTCACTGAAGCATGCTATAGGACGTCCTTCCTACATCAAAACAGCACCAATACTATCTCGGAAGCATCACACACTCTACCTTTTACCGCTCTTGTTTTGTTTCGCACGATTGCACTTTAGAACTAGGCTTAACACAAAGTACACACCAAAAGCAATTGACAAGAAAATAATGATATCCTAACAAGAATGAAGAGTTCAAGTCTAGAGGCAAAGGACCAAGATGAATAAAAAAATAGAAAATAGCACACCAAAAGTAGAAAACGTGTACTATAGATCAATTTTAAGTTCAACAAGGTGCAAAATGTTGAATTTAGTGTAAAGGAACCAAAAATAGCAAGACACTTCAAAATCAGATAACTGAGAGGAAAATAAAGCAATGACAAGACGGATGCACTAAAATGCAAAGTTTAATCAAATCCTAATTATAAGACTAAACTCATGTTATGTATGACACAAAAGAACAATTCAACACAAGTAACAAGGAAAATTAACCCAAATAGCCTAGAAATGAACTAAGGTGTATTTATGTGTAGTGTAAGCCCAATTTGTGTTAAAAAGCCCTAAGAGTATCCTCGAAGGTAATTCAGCCTATACTATGTCAAATAGGTTTCGGCCCACCTAATTTAGTAAATAACACAACCAAACAACCCTTAAACAATGGTTTTCTTTCCCTTTATAGTATAGGGTTTTTGCAAAAGCTTTATATGCAACTGTCTTTGAATTTTTTTTTCTAATTTTTTTTTTGTTTTTTTATATAATAATCATGAAATCAGAAGCTAAAAAACATGAACTGAATTAAACTAATTGAAGAAGAACAACCCAATTCGAATTTGGACAGAAATCCAATTCATCCAATAAGAATAAAGCAATTAAAAGGACTGAAATTAATAAAATGAAATTAAGAATAAGATAACTAAGAATTTACCTTAGTATATGCTCTGATACCAATTGATGCAGAACCCTAGGTTTATAGTCAAATCGAAACCCCAACACACAAATCAGAATTGAACATACACCAATAATAAATCCCAAAACAATAATGTATGGAAACGCCAATAATAAGTTGATTTAAAATAATAAGAACAACAATCACACAAGTATGTCCTTTATGAAAGCAGTTCTTAATGCAAAAGTAAGAACAAAACTCATGAACTCACTTTGGAAGAACTTGGCCAAGCTAAGAGACTACTCTCAATCTGATTGATTATGAATGATCTACTTTACAATGAGAATAAGAAGGCTTTATATAGCCTTGGACAGCTCCTTAGATTTTCCAAGCTAAAAGGAAACTAATAAACAATGGAAACAAACCCTAAACCCAATAAGAAAAAGCAAAACACATTTTTTACTTAAGTCCATTATAAAGAAAGCCCAAAAATAGTAAATTAACCCATTGTAGCCCAAAAAGAAGTCATAAACATTTAACCCAAACTAATGGCCGCCCAATTACATAAGTTAAGCCTAATTATTTATTACAAAGTTAATTAGACATGGATTATGACCTATTTGTGAATTAGGCCCACATCTACCTGAAATGTCTTCTTTAGCTTTCAATGAAGAATGATTGTCAATCTCCTCTTCAAATCTGCCCATGAATGCTTGAATAGCTTTCTTGAGCTTCTTTGATCTTGCTCGAGTAATTGGTCCTTGAGGAAGTGTCAATTCATCCTTCTTCTTGTCAAGTTTAGATTGTGATGTCTTGATCATGCTCATAGCATTAGGCCATATGTCTTCTCCATTCAAAGGGATAAGAACATGTTTGTATGTCTTAATGTAATAATCTTTCTTTAAGTAATCATCCACATAATCCAACACTTCATATCTCATGTAGTGAATGCATAAAATGGCATGACTGCAAGGGACTATAAAGAGTTGCCATGATCTACAAGAGCAATTCCTTTGAGAGAGGGATACCATAAAGGAATTTCCACCATCTTTGACTTGGAAGGCATCACCATCAGAAGGACTTGGCAAACATTACGAAGTGAACAATTTGTTAGTTTCTTTTTTTTTTTTCCTTATTCTTCCTCCAACCCCATCTTTCCATTTCTCCACTTGTGTCTCCTTGAAATAGTTTCTTATCATTAAGGATGTCCTTATTTTTTCAAACACCATGATCAAATGCATAGTTCTTGCTTTAGCGATGTATCCATTAAAGGTCTCTACAATGTTGTTTGTAACATCATCCACTTTAGGAAAAGTGGATAAAAATGCTCTACAAGACTTGGTTTTTTCCCTCTTTAAAAAATTATCATCTGCTTCTGCATCAAGCTCCTTGAATTCTGAGTTTCTTATCAAATTTAGCCTCCTAAGTAGAATGCACAATTACCCAAAAACATTGCTTGTACCCTTCTCCTCTATGCATTTTGTTCCAGTTGGCATGAATGTGGACTGCATAGTTGCATAAGGAACAAGCTCTTAAATGGCATTCTCCAGACCCTTGTCAAACAAAAGAGAACACAAGCTCAAACATTTTAAGTAAAATGAACACAAAATTTGAATAAATGAAACTAATGTTAGAGAATTTTACCTTATGTTGGTCACTCATAATGGTGAGTCTAACACTGTTTGTAACTCCTAGGTCCTCAAATAGCAAATTCAGAAACCAAGTCCAACTAGCCTCCTCTCTTTCCACAACAACCCATGCAACTGGATACATTTGATTATTGGCATTTTTGCCAATTACACTATGTAATTCTCCTCCGAGCATTGTTTTTTTAAAAAAAATCCATCAATAAATATACATGGTCTACAACCATCTTTGTAGCCTTTTTTTAAAGTCGAGAATCCAATGTATAGCCTTTGAAACACATTTGGGCCCCTACTTCCATTCTCTTCACATTACAAAATAAATGTCCCCTCCTTGTCAACTCTTTTTAGCTATGCTATGTAAAACCTCAATTTCTCGTAGTGTGCCTCTAGAGACCCTATTACCTTTGCCATAGCTTTAGCCCTCGCTCTATAACACAGTTGCTTATTAACTGTAACAACATACTTTTCATTCATATCCGCTATCATCTTATCCATACTATAAGAAGGATCTCTTCTTTTTTGTCCTAAGAATTCTCTTGCAAGAAAGTCAGAATTTTCTTGTTAATTTTTCAGTGACAGAATTCTCTTGCAAGAAAGTCAGAATTTTCTTGTTAATTTTTCAGTGACCTAAAACACTTGTGTTATTCTTGATATCTCCTGACTACCCATGACTTATCCTTTCCTCGGGTTCTTGCATATAGTCTCCAAGGACAAGATCGAAAGCATCTATAATCAACCTTATGTCCTGGTTCTTAATAGGAAGTTGCTCACGAATGGGGAGCGTTGCAGGCGCTAACTTAATATTGATCCTTATTATGCAATTTGTGCAGGTCTGGTGGAGCACGAGTTACATGTCCTACGTGATTGCTGCTTCGTGAAGCAGCTGTGGGTTAACCTTCAGGTTCTTGGTTCTGACCATTTCTTCAATGTGGCTGCTTCCCTCGATGATTGGTTTACACCAATCTTTTTAGTAATGTTTTGCATGTCTCAAGGGTCCTTTGGAGCACGGTCTTTGTTGTCTGTTACTGGAAGATTTGGGAAACGAGAAATAAGTGGATTTTTGGTGATGAGCACATTTCCATTTATAGGACGTTACGAGATATTATGTCACTGGTTTCTACTATTCATGAGCCAAATTGTATAGGTCTGAGTATGGAGGTCCCGCAGCATATTAAGGATTAGTCGATAATTTTCTGGCAGCCACCTGTTCTTCCCTTTTGTAAGTTGAATACTGATGCTTTGTTCGTTGGTCAAAGAGCTTATGGAGGTGGTCTGCTCCAAAACCATGAAGGTAAATGGCTCGCAACTTTTTGTTTCTAATTTTGGTTCGTGCTCAGTCCTCAACGCTGAGCTGTGGGCGATGTTAGAGGGCTTGTATTTGGCTAAGGGCCAGGGTGTATCTCATCTTCTTATTGAGTGTGATAACATTGTCGCAGTCCAGTTAGTTCAGGGCCAAACTCATTCCTCTAGTGTTGTTCAAAAACTGGTGCTTGCGATTCAGAACATTCTCAACAGTGATTGGCAATGTCGGGTTGTTCATGTTTACAGGGAAGCCAACTGGTGCGCAGACTATTTGTCAAAGTTTGCAGGAAGTTTTCCTTTTGGGTCTCATTTTCTGCAAGATCCTCTGCATGGGCTATGTTAATGGATTATGCATGATTCTATAGGGGTAGCTTATCCTAGGCTTTATGTCTCTACTTAGAGATGTAGCTCTCCTTTTCTTAAAAAAAAAAAAAAATGTAACAAATCAAAATATGAGAGAATTCAATTATAATAATTAATAAAAATTATATATTACATGCATTTTACATAATCCTCATTGCTGCCTAAGAACATAATATATGTCTTGACTTGAGAAGTTATGTATTCTACGGTTGCGTAGAAGAAATCTTTTTTCTTTAGGCTCAAAAGAGTCTAAAAAAATTAAGTCTAAATTCATTAAACAATTTATTTATATTAATCTAAAGAAATAAACTCGCTGTAGAAGTAGTATAAATAATTAATGACAATTCGGGTTTATTTCTCATATAAGTAGGAATACCTTCTTTAATTATTTTTACCAAATTTTTATTTTTTATTATTTATGCGTTAATTTTTAAATAATAAAATTAAAATCTTTAACAATATTTTTATCATCTTTAAATTCAGTAGAGTATCTTAGTCACCCAACGTTTCCCTTTCCTATTCCTACTTTTATATATATCATTATTATTATAGAAACTCTTTTAATTAATATAATAAGAATATCTTAGTAAACAATTATTAAAATCATAATCTAAGTCCTTATAAAATAATCTGTTAATTTCAATTAATTTGTAAACTTTAATTGAGAAGTTTTATAATAATTAAAATTCTTGATTAAAATAAAAATTCCTAATCGAAATAAAAGTTTTAAAAATTAATAGCAATAATTATATCAAATAAACCCATCATTATTAGTTGCTATTATTTCCTAATTTGAGATCCAAATAAGTGTACGAATTATTAGTTTTTATTTTGACTATTTAATTTTAATTTTATTAGTGAAGAATATGATTGGATTCACCCAAATCAATTATAAACTATTTTAATTATCAATTATAAAAAACTAATAATATATCTTTAAGGAATGTATTTTCATCTAAATTATTAGTTTATTCAATTAAAGAATATATTTTTTTTATTTTTTTAACCGATAAAATCAAAATCCTTAAATATATCATATTCTTCATATCATATTTAATATATACCTTACATAGTATATAATATAATTTCTTAATTTATCCGTTAGAATTTAAATTTAAGTAGGAAATTAATACGACCAATCAAAATTAGAATGTCTTTATTTTTCAACCAATCAAATTAAAGTTTTTTATCAATTTATAAATTTAGTAGGAGCATTTGAGGAAGCCAATGTTCCATATTCGTATTTTTATATATACTATAGTAGGTACATTATAAATAAATGAACGAAGAACAAAAACAAACTCACAATTCTATAATTAAAGAAAAAAAATCATCAATTCATGCAATGAAATTATGCTTAGCACAAAAAAAAAAAAAAAAAAAAAAAAAAACCATGATTGTAAACTCATTAATTCAAAATTGACAAAAACTTGATATAATAATTTTTTATAGTCAAAAGAAATAAATACTCGATAGTCAAAAGCAATTAAAACTAAACGTATATATGATGGTACGACAGAACAACTTCCTAATTAGAATAGGAATAATTTATAATATTAAAATAATAAAAATAAAATAGTTAATGTTATAATTAAAATGGGACTAAATTTCCTAAAGATAAAATCTAAGTAGAATAGGAATTTCCACGTTGTGTTTAAATTTATTAATAAAGAAACATAAATGGTGTTCAAATTTGTAACTGAAGAATTTATACTAACTAAATATTCCAAGGTTAAATCATTAAAAATACCCTAAACTTTGCGGGTAGTTTTAATTATATCCTGAATTCGACTTTTTTCTCTTAGTATCCCAAACTTTAATCTTAGTTACAATAGCATTTTAATTTCAAATTATACTCAATTTAATGAATAATATGTTATTTTTGTAGGACCCAGTTTAATCTTTTCTCCAAATTAAGCTCATTTCCCACCACCACCGGTTATAAATAAAATAAATATTTATATTTATTTATATAAATATTAAAATAAAAAATAATCTATTCATCTTAAAATAAAATAATTTTTTATTTATTTAATCTTGACCACAAATAATGATTTCCTAAAAGTAAAGTGACATCGTAATGAATAAAATCTATTTTTATAAAGATTTAACCTGAGTATAAACAAAATTTCATGCTTAAAAATAGCAAAATAAAAACCTAACCTAATATTATGCTTAAAACTAACTAAAATTTATTATTTTACTTAGATTTTTAAGAATTTGAATTCCTAACCAATATTAATTAGGGCCTTGTTAAACAGTAAATTTTTAGTTAACCTGACTATAAGAGAGAGTATAGGTCCAATGAAAATAATATTTTATTCATTAAATTAGATACGATTTGAAATTAGGATGTCATTATAACAAAAATTGAAGTTCAGGGTACGAGGAGAAGAAAGTTGGATTTAGAGTCCAATTAAAACTACCTGCAAAGTTTTGGGTATTTTTAATGATTTAGCCAATTTGTAATAGAGAGAGTTAAGATTATACTTACCGCAACAAGAAGACATGATTGCAAACTCAATAATTCTACATTATTGATGTAATAATTATTGATAGTGAAAAGGAACAAATTCTTGATAATCAGAAGCAACATATTCTTGATAGTTAAAAGCAATTAAAACTAAACATATATATAGTGATATGATAAGACCAATTTCTAATTAGAATGAGATTAAATTTATAATATTAAGATAATAAAAATAATAAATTGATATCATAATTAGAATATGATTCGATTAAATTTTCCAATAGAATTTAGATTTAAATAGGAAATTAACATAACCAATCAAAATTAAACCAATCAAAATAAAATTTTCAACCAAAAAAATATAAGTCATCAATGATATTATTCACAATTTATAAACTCAAGGGTATTTAAGGAACTCAATATTCTCTATTCACCCTTATATATATATATATGTACACACACTAGTCTTTTTTTTTTACGTACATTACACGTTGATTATGCTCGTTATATACTTATTTGGTAAAACTCTTTTAATTTTTTTATCTATATAATATTAAAACATTAAGTTTTTGTTTAGATTAAAATAAATACAATTGGTTAATTTCTATTCAACTTTGTCGTATAAGGTACTTGTAATGTTATTTCTTATATACTTCATTTATTTTATATAATGAAAGTTGTCTCAAAATAAACTTCAATCTCATCCCTAAACCTAATCATTCGGTCCCTAATTTATGAATGTAGATTCTTAAAACCCTAATAGGTGCCAAAAAAAAAAAAAAATCAAGGCATCTCTCGTCTCTAACCTCCTGCTCTCAACCCCAAATCAATATCTCTATATAAAGGTAAAAAAAAAAAAAAAATTGAATGCAAAGATGATCTAAATTGATAATGATAATCACTTTACTATAGTGGCAGTATTATTTACCTATTGCATTAGAGGAAGGAATACATGTACATAAACACAAATTCTTAAAACTTCAAAAAGTAACCAAAATAGAAATATATAGTTCTAGTTTTTCTTCCAATTTCATAAACAGTATTTTCTTTTAAGCCAAATATATTTAGAATTTAAGAGAAAAATATTAAGAAAATTAAAAATACTTAATCATCAAGGAAGGGAGATATAAATCTCTTACTAAATTAAAGTGATAGTAGTTAAAAATTAATTCAGTAACGAAAAATAAAATAAAAAATAAAAAATAAATATTAAGAATAAAACTTTTTTCATAACTCAACATATAATAAAAATACAAATTACATTAAAAAATTACCAATTTGAATTTCAAAAATCAACCCCTTCTTCAACTGGAAATATCATAATTTGTTGAAATTTAATGAGTTAACGAGTAAATCATGGAAATTACAAAGTAAATCATGGTAGAATCTAATATTAGTTAGTTAATGAGTTTATTCAAATATTTTGTTTCTTAGTGTTTTAAATTGTAAATTTAAAATAAATAAATAAGTTAATTAATTGATGAAAAAAATTACATAAAAGAAACGTTCTATCCTCTCTAAATAAACCTTCAATTTTCCTTACAACTATACAAAAAAAATATATTCTTTTTTATCTCTCTCCTAAATAAAATATTATGTATATTCTAATTGAAAATTTCTTTTTTAAAAATTATATTCAATTAAACCATACGTACACAAAGAAAAAAGAATATTGAAAAAATAATACATTTTTTATTTTTATCTCTCTTCTAAATAAAATATTGTAAATATAATCAAAATAAAAATAAATATTTAAAAAATAAAATATAGAAAATTTCAAATGTCTCATTATCACACACAAGAAATAAAATAATTTTATTGATAAATTATATATTATACTATGTCTTTTGTAGAACATGGATTGCCATAATGTTGTTCACGTCTGATGGAATACTACTATACAAATAATTAGTCAAGGTCATGCATTTTGTTTAATTAAATATTAAACCTGCAGGCAGACATTGATCTTATTATAATTATTAATGTCAATTAATTAATTGAAGTGCTACATGATTTATAATATATGGTTAGAGAATTACTGCGGGAACTGAAAATTATTACGAGGTTTTTTATTAAGCATTTAACACGCAACAACAACATATAATCTGACAAGAAATTCCTTCTTATTGCATTTGGCTGATCAACTTATTGAGGAAACAAAAGGCTCCATACCTATTTCTACGGGCGTAACCCTTGCAACCTTTTGAACTGCAATTTTGACTTTTGGATGTAATTTTTCTCTTATGTTTCGATTAATCAAGTTACAATTAATTAGAAAACACTTATAATTAAAGGGTACACGAAATAGTTAACTTGGAATATTAAGAGATTATTGACTCTACATCTACAGAATTCGTTGCATTCCCACTAAAATAATCATCATAATAAACGAATTATGTTGGGTAATTAATTTCACTATAAATGGGTTTTGGCCAATCTCTTGAAATTTTAATATATTAATAAAATATTATTAATTATTCTAAAATTAAAATGAATTACATTTAAAAAATAATTTTTTTTATTTCCAACCAAATCTTTTATTGAAAATTTAATTCAAAATTGCATAACAATAATAATTAAGTTTTAGTTTCAAACTACTGTGAATATATAATTAATTCGGATTTGTATGATGTGGATATATATATATATATATATATATTTATCATATCCTTATATTGCAATAATACAAAGTTGGAATTGAAAATGATGAAGCCATTGGAATAGTTGGCAAATTATAACGTTGTCAATAATGATAAACCCATATACTAAATTAACATGCTTACTTGCAGCATTAGAACATGCGATTTTTCCAAAACTTACCCCTATCTATGATTTTTCCAAAACTTGGTAGATAGGTCACGCATTTGCAACTTGCACCATGCGTGGAGATGTTAGATGAGGAGCCTGCTTTCCCCTCACTTACCACGGTTACCTAACCTCTTTACATTTTTATTAATTAGCTTTACCAAATGGAGGATAAGAACAAATCAGAAATAATCTCCTTAATTTACTGTAATTACAGATTGCATATATATATATATATATATATATATATATATATATATATATATATATATATATATATATATATATATATATATATATATATATATATATATATTTCCGAAAATACCATTGTGCAATATTATATATTATGATCCTACAATTTAAAAACTTTGTAAGTTCGAGTTCAAACTCTTTAAATACGGCCCATAATGAGTAGAAGATAATAGTTGATTATTGGTAAAATATAAGACGTTTAGGTAGTCTTCACTTTCGCCGTTGAAGCAAAGCCTCGTTAGCCTAAATTAAATTAAAGATTTATTTTGAAATCCAATAATAATTTACTAGTGAAGTATTTATGATGGTGTAGAAAATCAAGATTCATTAAGAATTTTTTCATGTATATATCTTAATCTAATTAATTTCATTAGGAAAGTTTGCAGAAAAACTTGTCACCACCGAACAATTATACCCAAGCTAATAGACTTACCCTATACACTCAAACCCTAGCTAATAGACTTACCCTATACACTCAAACCCTAGCTCGGGGTAATAAGAAATACCAAGATAGCAACACAAGAGAACCCAATCTAGAAACCTTTTTAAAGACAAGAGAAGAGTGTTAGAGATATTAAAGGATCCTAAACAACAAAAGAACACAAAAATAACCGCAAAAAAATAATTTTAATAAATTATATCCAATCAACTAATAAAATATAATTTTTTAAAATGAATATATATATATATATATATATATATATATATATATATATTTATAATTTTAATAATTTTAATCTCATTATTCTCCCCTATTCCCACATCAATATACGACCCGTGTCCATGCGCCGGACCGGCACTAGAACCCAAGTAAGTTTAAGGCCCTCGAGGCCCGTAGTTAGCCTAACCCATAAAATCCACACTCATCAACCGAATTTCTAGGACCAGCAAAGCCACATTCCTAGCCCAACTTCAACATCTCAAATCAGTTTATGATTCGAGCCTGTTTATAATACACCTTATTTATAAAATGAGCTATTGGTCCATATATGCATTAACATATATAATTAAAAACGTTCACAAGTTAAGATATTCATATTAATACATTATGAGAGACATATAAGTCCTACAACTACGGAGTTCACTAATAGCTAGAAGTAGTGAAGTTCTTACATATGACAATACATAAATTATCTATTACAAAAACTAGAAATTTACTTCTATAGCCCTGCGGAGAAGATTGCAGAGCTTTAGTCGAATCGATAGGAACTATACATCCTGACAAGTTAAATAATAAAAAGTGTGAGTTTTATAATGAATAATAATTATTACATACACAGAAATTCACGCATTCGCTAAAATAAATCAATCTAGTCATTCGACTAGTTATATGATCACACAAATGACATAACAACAGCAATCGTAAATATTAACACATCCACATATTCAAATCACATGGAAATTGGTCTGTGGCATCACTGAGACCCCGATGAGCCGTCCTCCCACATGGCCCATCCTCTCATGACGTGTGCACTAAGGAGCTGATCCTCATATATGGCCGACCGGTCTAATCCTCACTTGACTAGCCCTCTCATTTTTTTTATACTCTCTTTTTTTTTCCATACCAACAAGAGGTCACCCTGTGATTTACCATATAATTCATATCATTAGATGCACATGGGGGCGCGAATCTCCCCATACGTGGCCGAAGGTATCGAAGACCGCCCTCACAAACCCATGGTGACCCACTTCATCCTAATTCCACACAACAAGGCATAGCAATATCACAATACAAATAATCAAACAATGCAATTAAATGCAAACATATTAAGTAATTAAACACTATCATGCAAGAGCGCAAATAAACATTCATATACCAATTCAAATAAATAAAAGAATATTAAATAATAATATAATATAATAATTGGTTCTTCAAAAATAAATAAATAAATAAATAAATAATAAAAATAAATAAAGAACTTTGTTTTAAATATATCAAGTTAAAGAATTAATCTAAATAAACCTATTAACTTAATTATTAAATATGACTAACCTAGATTGCATCAAAATTTCGGTAGGATTTCTCCTAGAATTTGATTAAACCACAATTCAATAATAAATTCTCAAAACCCATCCATCGGGCAATTCACAACAGCTAATCTCATCCGCCATATCCATTATTCATCAATCATACCTCATCTACCATCTTCGTAACTCAATATCCATTATTCTACCATAGGATAATACATTCTTTAACTAAGAACTAAATTACAAATTAATTAAGAAAACCAAGTGCTTATTATTGATTCATGATTTACACTTAGAGATAATAGGGTCCACTATCATAATCATATAGAGCTAAACTTCCCTATCTTAAATTCACCACAATAATCAATTCTAGTTAATATAAATTATCAATTATCTAATTGGCTGACTAAGTCTTACTAAGGTCACGCTAATTACTGCTTTACGTAACGATTTAGGGATTTAATTAAGTCGAATAGTGATTTTAATCACATATCCATGATCTACGAACTAATTCCTACATTCTGAGTTTAGGGATTTTCTGGGCACCGAAAACCTTCGCAGGCCACCGCAATCACCGCCTCCCATGGTAACCAAAGAGTGGCAGTACCAGATTTCACGTCTCTCTACCCCAAGTTGTTTCAAATTTCATGAAGCTTACAAAAACCCTATCAATTTCTATAATTCATGCCCTAATCTAATATAATAACAATTTATCATAGTTAAATCTTAAGTTCAAATTCTCTTAAAACCTCCAATTAATTCACAAACTTTAAAACCTAATATTTCAAAGACCTTCAATTAACTATTTGTTCGAAGTCAACTAAATTACCCAACAAATTTAAATTTGGAACTTATACAAAAAAAATGAGGAACTAGATCTTAGAGCGTGCCAATCGAAAATCGGATGATGATTTCACAATCCACGCGAAGAGAAGATGATTCTGCCTCTTGGGGTCTCGTCGGCCGCTCGCTGGAGAGTCGCCGTCACCGCCGTCCAGTGGTCGGTAAATTGATTTTTTGCCAGAACTGTGCGATTCATACATCCCAAGACTCGAAATTTCACAGGGAGCTCGATTTTGTCTTCCGTTTGTTGAGCCAGTGGCTAGTTTTGCCGGAATAGGCATCCACAGTCACTTCTATTCATCCCGTTGGAGATCTGTTCAGCTTGAAGGAAGGCTGGGATCAAGTTTAGTGATAGGAGAGCAGCATTTCTACACCGGTCTCATCGACTGGGACTCGCCGGAAGTTAGGAAAACGAGTCGGCGAAGGTCAGCGATGCCATTGGAGAGACGGAGCACTGACTCGCCTTAGTCAAGCTCCATCGACGACAAGAGATGCCAAGACTAAGATCGTCGATGTCCAGGGAGTCGATCGCCAATTTGTCCCGTCGGTTTAGTAGCCGAAAATCGGATTGGGAGAGGGAGAGAGCCCATGATGAACAACGCCGGAGAAGAAAGGAATAATAAGAAGAAGAGAAAAGGAAAAAAAAAATCTGGGTTTCTAGACTATTTGTGTTCGATTCGAACTTGTTTGGTTCAATTCAGTGATTTAACTCGGTTTTTGCTTGGTTTATGAATTTTTCACCTAATTTTTAGAAAATTCAAACTAATTTATAGGTCTGATTTAGCAGTAAGAAAATATTTTTCGCTGAATTTCATTAGCCAGAATTTATAATTAAATTTTTAATTGAAAAATTTTTGAAAAAACTTTTCTGGGTTGTTTCACTAACAAGCAAATATAAAGTTAATATTTAATAGAAAACAAAAGCAAAATTAGCTTAGATAATATAATGATAAAACTGAATAATCGTATAAATTAGTTTAAAAACAAACAACAATGAACATCAAAATAAGAATTCCAATTTTCAATTTACACTATTGTCCTCGGCAATTTGGCAACATATAAACATACATTCGATTCCAAATACAAACTTAAAATAACAATTCTTATTCAATTTAAAGAAATAGAAAAAAATACTTGTATAAAATTGAAAATAAATAAGAATATTAAAGTCTTATCTCAAAAATTTTACCAAAAAATAAAACTAAATCAAATTTTGTAAATAAGAAAATAAGGATGGATTTTCGCTAAAGCTATGTGGCAATTTACAGAGAGAGGGGTGATAGAAAGGACCACATAAACTTTTATTTATTTATTTTTAGAGCGAGATAACGAAAGAGAGATTTAACTTGCTTAGGATGGTTTACTTATTTTAATTTTTCTAGTATTTATATTTATATATATATTTATATTTATTTTCTAGTATTTATATTTATTTTATATTTTTCTAGTATTTACTTATTGTAATTTTTTAAAAAAAAAATTTGGGGGCCATGGCATGCATGCCCCTTGCATGTTTTGCCTCCATCGATGTCAACAAAAAAATATCTATTTAAAGTCGGATAAGAAAAAAAAAGGACGCAACATATATAAAAAAACAAAATTTATATACATCAAGGTCTTGCTACTAAATAGATAACAAATATATTCAAAATTTAAATCAATATTATTAAGAAGATGCTACTATTAAAAAAATAAAAATAATAACATTTTGAATAACATTTAATCATTTATTAATCCATAGGTTGTTCTAAAGACACGAGAAGATTGATCATGCAAAGGGAACAATTGTATTTATTATTTTTATTATTATTATTTACGTTTATGCATATATATCATTAAAGTAAATAATTAAATAAAAGATACTAAGTGTATATATCTCTTTCTCAATAATCTATCATGCAAATAATTAACTTTTGAAATTAAGAAAGAAAAACAAGATAAAAATATTATAAAACAAGTAACTTTAACAAGTAATCACATGCAACGTACATTGTGAAATACTGATACATACCATCCAATCAAAAAGTAGAAAAACAAATACAAAACTCAAAATATTGTAAAAAAAGAAAAATAGAATATTCAATAAACAAAGAGCCTAAAAATTTCTTTTTGCTTCAGTTTCATATATGCCAAATAGAAAGGATTTTAAAACTTTAAATGAATTTATTTTTCTAAAAAAAAAGAGCATGTAAATATATATATATATATATATATATATTTTTTTTTTTGAAGAAGTGAAAAACAAAAAATTATTGAAGTTAAATAAGAATTTGTTTAGGATTTGTAATTGAATTAATATTTTATAATTTTTAAAAATTTTAATTATTAACTAATATTCTTACTATATTTAATATATAATATTTTTAAAAAAATATATTAAAATTTTTAATTGACTTAATATTTATTCTTTATTGATATAATAACATTATCAAAAATATTTTGGTGATTTCCATTATTTATTATAGATTAAATTAAATCACATCTTGTTGACAAGCACCGGCAACGTCACTTAGAAGCTAGCGGGGCTAAATTACCCCATTAAATTATTTTTCTTTGTATATAAATAATTTTGATCCTATTAAATAAAATAATTTGATCCTACTTAATTTGACAATTTAACTCAGTTAAACTATTTTTAAAGTACAATTAGGTGAATTAAGGAGAGTGATACCCCTATTATTTGGCATATAGTATTATTTCAGCTCATTTGACCTCTTAATAAATATAAAAAAAAGCTTTAAAACAAAAGAAAAAAAAAAAAGAAAAAGGAGAAAGGGAACCGCCGTTGGAGGAAGATGTGCTCTACTAACAAATTAAAGAGGGCATTTTTTATTTGAGACAAAAAAAATAAGAAAGGAACTCTTGCTCTTAACTCAATAGATAAATCAATAATTACTTTTCATTTAATATTGATAGAGCATAGCTTTGAGATAAATCAATAATTACTTTTTATTTAATATTGATAGAGCATAGATTTGAGAATATTGATAATGAAGCGATTATTCAACGCTTTCAAAATATGAAAATCATTGAGAATAACTATAATTTTTTTAAAAGTTATATATGGAGTTTTTAAATAAAGTTGACCTAGTGACTTTGATTTCTGACTCTGCCACAGTTTATGAGCATTATTCATATTTAATTATTTACATTTAGAAATTGTAAACATGTGATAATTTCTAGGCTTGGATGTAAAGAAAAGGATATTACAAAAATCAAAGAATATTATAGAAAAAAAATATAAAGAGAAAGAGACAAAGAAATAATAATGTATTTGATAACAATGTAATATAACACAAGTCTGAGTAAGGAATTCTCAGTGATTTTGTGTTGACATATTGCAAAGTGTCATAATACTTATGCTTGGCTCGCCCAACTAAGGCCTTTACACGTCCGATGATACGTGCTGCTCAGTACCTTTGTCCCTATATCCGAGTGTGCCACCGACCGGTATTATGGGCTGGGTTGATAAGTAATTGGGCCTGCATCCAGTGGCCCAATATATTTGGCAACTTTACAGCAGTTGGCGATGGAAACAAATTCTTTATAGTTAAAAGTAATAAATTCTTTATAGTTAAAAGCAATTAAAACTAAACATATATACAGTGATATGATAAGACAAATTTCTAATTAGAATGGTATTAAATGACATATTTCTAATCAGAATGATATTAAATTTATAATATTAATATAATAAAAATAATAAATTGATATCATAATTAGAATATGATTCAATTAAACTTTCCAATAGAATTTAGATTTAAATAGGAAATTAATATAATCAATCAAAATAAAATTTTCAACCAATTAAATTTAAGTCATCAATGATATTATTGACAATTTATAAACTTAGCAGAGGCATTTTAGAAATCCAATATTCCCCATTCACACTTATACACACACACACACACTATTCTTTTTATTACGTGCATTGCACATTGATTATGCTCGTTATATACTCATTTCGTACACTCTTTTAATTTTTTATCTATATAATATTAAAACATAAGTTTTTATTTAGATTAAAATAAATACAATTGGTTAATTTCTATTAAACTTTGTCGTACAAGCTACTTGTAATATTATTTCTTATATAATTAATTTATTTTTATATAATGAAAGTCGTCTCAAAATAAACTTCAACATCATCCGTAAACCTAATCATTCATTCCCTAATTTATGAAGGCAAATTTTCAAAACCCTAATAGGTGCCAAAAAAAATCAAGGCATCTCTCAATCTCTAACCTCCTGCTTTCAATCTCAAATCAATATCTATATATAAAGTTAAAAAAAAAAAATTGAAAAGATGATCTGAATTGATAATGATAATCACATTGGCTATAGTGACAGTATTATTTACCTAGTGCATTAAAGAAATGAATATATGCACATACACACAAATTCTTAAAACTTCAAAAAGTGACCAAAACAAAAATATATAGTTCTAGTTTTTCTTTCATTTTCATAAACATTATTTTCCTTCAAGCCAAACAGATTTAAAATATAAGAGAAAAATGTTAAAAAAATTAAAAATACTTAATAATTAGGCAAGGGCAGTATGAATCTCTTACTAAATTAAAGTGATAGCAGTTAAAAATTAATTCAGTAACGAAAAATAAAATAAAAAAATAAAAAATTAATATTAATAATAAAACTCTTTTCAAAACTCAACCTATAATAAAAAATAAATTATATTAAAAAATTACCAATTTGAATTTCAAAAATCAATCACTTCTTCAACTCGAAAGGCCACAATTTGCTGAAATTTAATGAGTTAATGAGTAAATCATGGAAATTATAAAGTAAATCATGCTAGGATCCAATATTAATTAGTTAATGAGTTTATTTAAATATTTTATTTTTTTATTGTTTTAAGTTGTAAATTTAAAATAAATAAATAAGTTAATTAATTAATGAAAAAAATTACATAAAAGAAACATTTTATCCTCTCCAAATAAACCTTCAATTTTCCTTATAACCATACAAAAAATATATATATATTTTTTATTTCTCCCCTAAAGAAAATATTATTTCTCTCCTAAAGAAAATATTATGTATATTCTATTTGAAAATTTATTTTTTAAAAAATTATATTCGATTAAACCATACAAACATAAGAAAAAAAATTAAAAAATAATAAAATTTTTAATTTTTTATCTCTCTCCTAAATAAAATATTTTAAATTATAATCAAAATAAAATCAAATATTTAAAAAATAAAATATAGAAAATTTCAAATGTGTCATTATATATATATATATATATATATATATATATATATATATATATATATATATATACTAAAAAATAAATTTTAAAATTTTAAAATTCTTAATTATTTATGTGTATTTATTTAAAAAGTATTTTTTATAAATTATATCCAATCAACTAATAAACTGTAATTTCTAATTGACTATGACTAATACTATTTTAAATATTCCAAATTTCATTAAGGCCGATATCAAAAAACTCATTATTTTTCCATATTCCACATTATGAATAGTATAGATAGATAGATATAGATAAATTATATATTATAATAAGTAGTTTTTATTAATATAGGTGAAAATTAAAAGTCCATACTTTTATTCATTAATAAATAGGTCCAAACTTTTATTCATTAATAAATAGTTTTTTGTGAAACTAATTCACGAAGGATCCTAATAGTGAAAGTTTCTAATATTACATTTAATCTATCAATAAAATTAAAATTTTTTTAATTAAAATGTGATTAAATTGTCCTTAATTATATTTTTAATCAACCAATAAAATATCAATAAAATTAAAAGTTTTCTAATTATAATAGAATTAAATTATCCTTAATGATATTTTTAATAAACTAATAAAATTAAAAATGTAATCCTTTTCGGAGAACTCAATGTTCCCATTTGTTTGCGCACGCGCGTGTATATATATATATATATATATATATATATATATATATATATATATATTTATATATATATATATTAAAAATTTTTGATTTAAAAGATCAGATTGAAATTTATTTATACATATAACAATACTCAAAATTTCCTTTTTAATAGTAGAATAATATTATAAACTGCCTGTGGAATAGAATTACTATAATCAACAATCCAATTTGGTAAATTCATCTCCAGAATCACCAACAGCTTCAGCTATAACTGAAAATGTTAGTGGTATAAATAGAGAATTAAATGTTCTTAGTAAAGATGATATTGAGAAAAGTTTAATAAAAGAAATATCTAAAACAAAAAATTTAATTAAAATGAAAAAGATATTAAAAACTTATACTTTTGAAGAATTAAAGTGTGAATATTTAAATTATAAATTAAGTAACCAAACTGAAATTAAATTCTTTGATTGGTATAAATTAATTAAAGAAAATAAAACTAATAAAAGTTTAAATCCAATAACTATTCGAGATAAAAGACTAGAATGGATAGTAAATGAACAAACGATAAAAAGTGATTTTCCTCCTAAAACTATTAGTAAATTAAAATACCAAAGTAATGAAATTATATGTGCTCCATATAAAATTGCTCAAGAAAATGATGCAAATAAAAAAGTAATTGAACAAAATAATTTTAGTAATGCTAGTCTAATCTGTTTAAATACACAGCTAAAAAGACTTGAGAATTTGTTAGAAGATAAACCAATTGTAAATGACAATGTAAAAGGTAAAGATAAAATTAAAACTCATATTTTTAAACCTTTTCAAATTTCACAGTCTAGTCAAAAAGAATTTGTCAATAAATTAAAAGACCAGTTAAGTAGACTTGAGATTCGATCTGAGACTACTACTCAACAAGTAGCTCCTGATACTCCTCAAGCATCTGTAAATATTTTGGAAGAAAATACTAATTCTGAAATTAGTGAACCTGACTCAGAAGATATTAAAAAATTTGAAATAAATCCTATAATCCATAGAGAAATAGTAAATAGGGCACCAGACCTAGGAATAATTGATAAACCTAATACTATATCTCAATTTAAATATAATGCAACCACAATATATGAATGGAATATAGATGGACTTTCTGAATATAATATATTGAGTATTCTGCAGCAAATGACTATGGCTGCTAATGCATATAAAACTCAATCAATTATTTCAGATAGAGCTATTGCAGAAATCATTATAGCCGGGTTTACAGGACAACTAAAAGGTTGGTGGGATTATCACCTAACTGACCAACAACATTTAGAAATCTTAAATTCAATTCAAGTAAATGATGAAGGTGAACCTATATATGATGAGAATGGTGAAGTAATTCAGGATGCTGTGTCATCCTTAATTCTCACTATTTCTTTACATTTCATAGGCGATCCGTCTCACTTAAAAGATAAAAACGCAGAATTATTAAGTAATCTTAAATGTAAAAGATTAAGTGATTTTCAAGAATATAAAACTACTTTTCTTACTCGATTAATGTTAAGGGAAGATTCTAATCAAGGCTTTTGGAAAGAAAAGTTCTTGGCTGGCTTACCTTATTTTTTGGGTGAAAAAGTTAGAAATTATATTAAACAACAATATGGTCAACCTATACCTTATAGTAAATTAACCTATGGACAGTTAATTAGTATAGTTCAAAAAGAAGGTCTACAAATCTGTCAAGATTTAAAGCTTCAAAGAACATTAAAATATGAAATGCATAAAACTAAACGAGAACTAGGGTCATTTTGTAAACAATTTGATTCTAATATCACATCTTCGCAAAGGTGTGATGGACAGTGTTCTAGAACACCTAAAACTAAAAAACATTATAAAAATACAGATTATAGAAAGCAATATAGGTCTACACCAAGTAAAGATAAATTTTATCATAAAGAAAAATCTAAACCCACTAAGAAACCAAAAAGGAAACAACCATATAAATCTTCAAGTAAAACTTCTTTTAAAGATTTAACTTGTTACAATTGTGGTAAAAAAGGACATACATCTAAATTTTGCAGATTCAATAAAAAATTGAATGAATTAAAACTAGATGATGAAGTGTTAAATAAAATTCACGAACTATATCTTGATTCCGATACTTCAGAATCTGGGATTATAGAAAGTGACAACCAAATTGATGAATTAGATTCAACAACTAGTTCATCTGAAAAATCTTTAAATATGTTAACTAAAGATCAAAGTGCTTTATTAGAAATAGTAAATAATTTAGAAGATACAGAAACTAAGGCTAAACTTCTTCAAAAACTCATAAAAAGTTTTGACGAAGAACCAAGAGTAAAAGAAGATATAACTCCTAAACTTCAGCCTAATACTTACGATTAACCACTATACTAAATAAACATAAAAATAAGAAAATAGAAGTAGAAATCTCTAATAAAGAATTACAAAAAGAAGTTAAGACTCTAAAACATGAAGTAAGTGAATTAAAAAGACAATTTCAACTCCACGATAAACTCATAAAATTATTAGAATCCCAATTAGTCTCTAGTTCCTCTTCTGAAGAACCAGAAAATGAAATAAATGATGAAATAAATCAATTGGATGAAGATATAGATAGTAATTTCTTAAATCTATTACAGGAAATAACTTCAAGAAAATATTTAGTAAAAATAAACATTCAAATCAATGATTTTTATATAGAAGCAATAGCACTATTTGATACAGGTGCGGACTTAAATTGTATAAATCAGATATAATACCTAAAAGATATTGGTTAAAAACTAATGACAAGCTGAGCACAGCAAATAAATCTAAATTAGAAATTATTGGTAAAATAGACGCATTGATAGTAAACCAAGATTTAGAAATAAACACAGTCTTTTTACTATCACCACAGATAAATTATATGGTCATATTAAGAACTCCTTTTATAAACTTAATAACACCATACTCAGTTAAAGAAGATTGTATAAAATTCAAAATAAAAAATAGTAAAGCTAGGCTAGAATTCACAGAAAAACCAAAAAAGAAACAATTAAATTTATTAAAAGCTCATTCAATTAAAATCTTAGAAATAAATTCTCTAATAAAATCAAAGGAAGAAGACTTAAAAGATTTAAAAAATAACTTGTGTTTAAATAGAATTACTAATCAGTTAAACAAAGAAGTTATCCAAAATAAAATCAAAAATCTAAGAACATTTATGGAAAATAAATTATGTGCTGATCATCTAAATGTTTTTTGGAATCGTAAACAGCACATAGTGGATTTACCATATGAACATAATTTTGATGAAAGAACTATTAAAACAAAAGCTAGACCAATTCAAATGAATCCTGAATTGATAGAGCATTGTAAAAATGAAATTCAAGATTTGCTTAATAAAAAATTAATTGCTAAATCTAGAAGCCCATGGTCTTGTGCAGCTTTTTATGTAAATAAAAATGCTGAAATAGAACGTGGTGTTCCCAGATTAGTAATAAATTATAAATCTTTAAATACAGCTTTAAAATGGATTAGATATCCAATTCCTAATAAAAAAGATCTTTTAAAGAAATTATACAATGCTAATATTTTTAGTAAATTTGATATGAAATCTGGTTATTGGCAAATTCAAATTGCCCCTAAAGATAGATATAAAACAGCATTTAACTTACAATGAACTTCGAACCTTGAATCCTTACAATAATCGTTGAAGGAAGAAGGGAGAGTATCAGTGTAAGGGTTTTATCTCTAATCTAAGCTTATGCCTTCACAAAGACGAGAGGCTCTCTTTAAATAACAAAATATGGAATATTTACTATTGATGTACAGTATCTTGTCTGTCATCATGCTTTTACTGTGGATGAATAGTGGGTTGTCTGCCACTGTGCCTTGACTTTTACTGTTGAAGATGCTCTTTACAAAGTATCTGAGGAAGAGGATAAAGAAGAGGACGATGAGCTGTCCTGCTTTTTCTTTTTTTGCTTTCTCTTTTACTTGTTTTTTCTTCTTTTCCTTTTGCTTTAACTTTGCTTTTGCTTTAGCCTTTTGACTTGCTTTGCTTTTAATTTTAATGGCGGATTTTATGCTTTCTCCATCGTCATCATTGTCTGTGGACGAGTTAGAATCTGACGGAGATGATACTGACGCCCAATTTACCTTTTGTTTACCTTTACAACTGGTTTTGGAAGATTTACTGGAAGAAGATGCACCACGTGCTTTACTGGAGGATGGTTTTACCATGGGGTTCGAGTCAGTTGATAATTGTTCGAACATTTCTTGACAAATGAGTTTATACTCCTCAGGAGTTTTAGCTGCTGCTAACCGGGCTTGGCATTGGGCTTTTTGGATCCCAAATTGTGGATTTTCGGGTATAGCCAATGTGCTAGCATAGGTTAAAGCAGGTTTAATGGGGTTGGATAATTTATTGCGAATCCATTGACCAATGTTTAGTTCAGTGGTGGTATTCTTGAAAGCTCCCCACCATTTAATTTTATGGCGTTTGATTAGCATGGGAATTTGGGTTCCCGGAATATACTGAGATTCAAAATACCATTGGTAAACCCAAGGTGTGAAGAAGGTCATACAATAATACATCAGGGATGGTATATGTACTTCTTCAGGTGTAGGTTTATAATGGGTTTTAAAGAACTGAAATAAATAATGGATTTCATGAGGCATAATATCCTCAGAAATGCCTTTAAATTGCCACCATCGTTTAAACCAGTTAGGAACTTTACCAATTTTAGTAAAAGTTGTTTGGTCAAAATAAATCAACCAAGAATGTGTATAAGTGGGATTTTGAATATTAAAAACTTTTTCCCACGCTTCTTTATAATCAAAATAATTATAAATAGTACAATGGTTATACAAATGTTTAAACTTTACTGGAGTACAAAGAGAAGGTACGGGCCATTCCTTAGGATGGATGACGCGTTTTATTTGTATAGAAGAAAAAGAAATTAAGGTTTTAATATTTTTATCAAAAGTATGCTTAATTTTTACTGATCCTGTATCAATTAAGATATTATTATAATATTCCTGAGGTTTAGAAAAATCAGTTGGCATAAAATACCAATTCTCAGGATAAAAAGATTTTACTATTTGCCAAGGATTGATATGATTATACCCATCCTCGATTTCTATTTCAAAATCATACATAGGTTTAGAAAACCATTTATAAATATTAGTAGATTGGATTTTTGGCAAATCCACAGCCATCAATGGATTTGATAATTCTTTACCGTCTACCGTTTGAGACGGAATAGCCGTATCATGAGCGGATACGATCGCTTTAGATTTAGAAGACATACCTGTATCCTCCGCTGAAGAGGATGCCACAGACTGTAAGGCTTTAAGAACTTCTGGAGATTGAGAGAGTTCCTCAATCCATTTTTTAAGGTCTTTACTGGGGGTAGGTTTAGTATTTAATGTTTTACAAAGGTCTTCAGAGTGCTCAGAAAGAGCTTTACTAGGTGAGGTAGAATCCTCTTTAGGTTCTTTGCTTTTCCCTTTATCTTTCCTTCGACCCATTATTTTGTAAGAATTCGCGGGTTAGAAAGTCCGGAATATTATTTTTATTACCAGGAATAAATTCAATATCAAAATCAAAAACACTTAGTAATGCTTGCCATCTTGCAAAAATTTGTTTAGAGGCAAGATTTTTAATATCTTTTTGTAAAACATCTTTAGCAGATTTACAATCGATACGTAATAAAAATTTTTGATTTAAAAGATCAGATTGAAATTTATTTATACATATAACAATACTCAAAATTTCCTTTTTAATAGTAGAATAATTAATTTGAGCGGGAGTCCAATGTCCTGAAGTATACTGAATTATACGCTCTTTATCATTAAGTTTTTGTTTTAAAATACCACCATATCCTATATCAGAAGCATCAGTTTCAACAATTTTGAATGCTGTCGGATTAGGAATATATAAATAAGGTATTTCTTTTACTAAAGATTTAATCTTTTTTATTAGTTGTGTATGCTGATTTGTCCAAGGACCAGCATTTTTATGAAGTCTATCATGTAATGGTTTTATCATACAATTTAAGTTTGGATAAAAATCAATGACATAATTTAAACAACCAAGAAATCGTTGTAATTGGAGTTTGTTAGTAATTTCATCTGGAAATTTTTCTCCAAAAACAAGTGCTCTTTCTATAGGTTGGATTATACCTTGCTCTATGTAGTGACCTAAAAATCTTGTTTTAGTTTTGAATAAATCCATTTTAGTTTTACTTAATGCCAAACCATTTTTCTCAATGATCCAACAAAATGTCTTTAAAAGTTTAAAATGATCATCAAGGGTAGTACTAAAAATAAGTACATCATCAATATAGACAATACAAAATTTAGAATAAGGGTTGAAAATATCATTCATGATCCTCTGAAATTCAGAAGGAGCATTCTTTAAACCAAAAGGCATTACATTCCATTCATATTGGCCAAATGGAACTGTAAATGCTGTTTTATATCTATCTTTAGGGGCAATCTGAATTTGCCAATAACCAGATTTCATATCAAATTTACTAAAAATATTAGCATTGTATAATTTCTTTAAAAGATCTTTTTTATTAGGAATTGGATATCTAATCCATTTTAAAGCTGTATTTAAAGGTTTATAATTTATTACTAATCTGGGAACACCACGTTCTATTTCAGCATTTTTATTTACATAAAAAGCTGCACAAGACCATGGGCTTCTAGATTTAGCAATTAATTTTTTATTAAGCAAATCTTGAATTTCATTTTTACAATGCTCTATCAATTCAGGATTCATTTGAATTGGTCTAGCTTTTGTTTTAATAGTTCTTTCATCAAAATTATGTTCATATGGTAAATCCACTATGTGCTGTTTACGATTCCAAAAAGCATTTGGATGATCAGCACATAATTTATTTTCCATAAATGTTCTTAGATTTTTGATTTTATTTTGGATAACTTCATTGTTTAACTGATTAGTAATTCTATTTAAACACAAGTTATTTTTTAAATCTTTTAAGTCTTCTTCCTTTGATTTTATTAGAGAATTTATTTCTAAGATTTTAATTGAATGAGCTTTTAATAAATTTAATTGTTTCTTTTTTGGTTTTTCTGTGAATTCTAGCCTAGCTTTACTATTTTTTATTTTGAATTTTATACAATCTTCTTTAACTGAGTATGGTGTTATTAGGTTTATAAAAGGAGTTCCTAATATGACCATATAATTTATCTGTGGTGATAGTAAAAAGACTGTGTTTATTTCTAAATCTTGGTTTACTATCAATGCGTCTATTTTACCAATAATTTCTAATTTAGATTTATTTGCTGTGCTCAGCTTTTCATTAGTTTTTAACCAATATCTTTTAGGTATTATATCTGATTTTAT
Source organism: Jatropha curcas (assembly GCF_041381405.1). Lineage (NCBI taxonomy): Eukaryota > Viridiplantae > Streptophyta > Magnoliopsida > Malpighiales > Euphorbiaceae > Jatropha > Jatropha curcas. Next base: position 12,746,669 of record NC_143161.1, read on the forward strand.
ACAATTTAAGTCCGCACCTGTATCAAATAGTGCTATTGCTTCTATATAAAAATCATTGATTTGAATGTTTATTTTTACTAAATATTTTCTTGAAGTTATTTCCTGTAATAGATTTAAGAAATTACCATCTATATCTTCATCCAATTGATTTATTTCATTTTCTGGTTCTTCAGAAGAGGAACTAGAGACTAATTGGGATTCTAATAATTTTATGAGTTTATCGTGGAGTTGAAATTGTCTTTTTAATTCACTTACTTCATGTTTTAGAGTCTTAACTTCTTTTTGTAATTCTTTATTAGAGATTTCTACTTCTATTTTCTTATTTTTATGTTTATTTAGTATAGTGGTTAAATCGTAAGTATTAGGCTGAAGTTTAGGAGTTATATCTTCTTTTACTCTTGGTTCTTCGTCAAAACTTTTTATGAGTTTTTGAAGAAGTTTAGCCTTAGTTTCTTTATCTTCTAAATTATTTACTATTTCTAATAAAGCACTTTGATCTTTAGTTAACATATTTAAAGATTTTTCAGATGAACTAGTTGTTGAATCTAATTCATCAATTTGGTTGTCACTTTCTATAATCCCAGATTCTGAAGTATCGGAATCAAGATATAGTTCGTGAATTTTATTTAACACTTCATCATCTAGTTTTAATTCATTCAATTTTTTATTGACTCTGCAAAATTTAGATGTATGTCCTTTTTTACCACAATTGTAACAAGTTAAATCTTTAAAAGAAGTTTTACTTGAAGATTTATATGGTTGTTTCCTTTTTGGTTTCTTAGTGGGTTTAGATTTTTCTTTATGATAAAATTTATCTTTACTTGGTGTAGACCTATATTGCTTTCTATAATCTGTATTTTTATAATGTTTTTTAGTTTTAGGTGTTCTAGAACACTGTCCATCACACCTTTGCGAAGATGTGATATTAGAATCAAATTGTTTACAAAATGACCCTAGTTCTCGTTTAGTTTTATGCATTTCATATTTTAATGTTCTTTGAAGCTTTAAATCTTGACAGATTTGTAGACCTTCTTTTTGAACTATACTAATTAACTGTCCATAGGTTAATTTACTATAAGGTATAGGTTGACCATATTGTTGTTTAATATAATTTCTAACTTTTTCACCCAAAAAATAAGGTAAGCCAGCCAAGAACTTTTCTTTCCAAAAGCCTTGATTAGAATCTTCCTTTAACATTAATCGAGTAAGAAAAGTAGTTTTATATTCTTGAAAATCACTTAATCTTTTACATTTAAGATTACTTAATAATTCTGCATTTTTATCTTTTAAGTGAGACGGATCGCCTATGAAATGTAAAGAAATAGTGAGAATTAAGGATGACACAGCATCCTGAATTACTTCACCATTCTCATCATATATAGGTTCACCTTCATCATTTACTTGAATTGAATTTAAGATTTCTAAATGTTGTTGGTCAGTTAGGTGATAATCCCACCAACCTTTTAGTTGTCCTGTAAACCCGGCTATAATGATTTCTGCAATAGCTCTATCTGAAATAATTGATTGAGTTTTATATGCATTAGCAGCCATAGTCATTTGCTGCAGAATACTCAATATATTATATTCAGAAAGTCCATCTATATTCCATTCATATATTGTGGTTGCATTATATTTAAATTGAGATATAGTATTAGGTTTATCAATTATTCCTAGGTCTGGTGCCCTATTTACTATTTCTCTATGGATTATAGGATTTATTTCAAATTTTTTAATATCTTCTGAGTCAGGTTCACTAATCTCAGAATTAGTATTTTCTTCCAAAATATTTACAGATGCTTGAGGAGTATCAGGAGCTACTTGTTGAGTAGTAGTCTCAGATCGAATCTCAAGTCTACTTAACTGGTCTTTTAATTTATTGACAAATTCTTTTTGAGTAGACTGTGAAATTTGAAAAGGTTTAAAAATATGAGTTTTAATTTTATCTTTACCTTTTACATTGTCATTTACAATTGGTTTATCTTCTAACAAATTCTCAAGTCTTTTTAGCTGTGTATTTAAACAGATTAGACTAGCATTACTAAAATTATTTTGTTCAATTACTTTTTTATTTGCATCATTTTCTTGAGCAATTTTATATGGAGCACATATAATTTCATTACTTTGGTATTTTAATTTACTAATAGTTTTAGGAGGAAAATCACTTTTTATCGTTTGTTCATTTACTATCCATTCTAGTCTTTTATCTCGAATAGTTATTGGATTTAAACTTTTATTAGTTTTATTTTCTTTAATTAATTTATACCAATCAAAGAATTTAATTTCAGTTTGGTTACTTAATTTATAATTTAAATATTCACACTTTAATTCTTCAAAAGTATAAGTTTTTAATATCTTTTTCATTTTAATTAAATTTTTTGTTTTAGATATTTCTTTTATTAAACTTTTCTCAATATCATCTTTACTAAGAACATTTAATTCTCTATTTATATCACTAACATTTTCAGTTATAGCTGAAGCTGTTGGTGATTCTGGAGATGAATTTACCAAATTGGATTGTTGGTTTAAGTAATTATCTACAGGATTATAAACTGCCTGTGGAATAGAATTACTATAATCAACACCTTTCATTTTAAGTGATGGATTTAAATTCGGAATATCTGAGGTAGAATACCTCGGTTTTACTAATGTTTGAATTATTGGTTTAGGCTCAGTTTCTTTATACTTAGCATATATAACAAAAGGTATAGATGAAGTAGGTTTATCATTTTTATCTGTAGTTACAGAGGAAGATGACCCTGTATACCTCATACTTTGACTTCTATTAAATTTTAATGTAACTTTACCATCTTCAAATTGTTCAATTTTTTGTAAATTTATGTTTGGTTTTACTTTCTCTGTGACAGGAGGAGGCACAACTCCTTCCAAAATCCATTCATCTGGGAGTGTTATATCTTTCCATTGAATGGTTTTAGGAATTACTGTATTTGTTTTAGTTAAATCTGTTTGAAGAAATCTAGTTTCCCCAATTTTAGGTTGTAATTTATATTTAGTACCAAAAGCTGAATTCATGGCTTTATAATGAATTTTATAAATTAAAGCGATAGGAATTGATCCCTGCTTCATTTTATAATTATGTGTTTTAATTTCTAAAACTATACTTTCTAAAATGTTTAAATCATTTAATGAAACTGTCATATCTGGGTATACTTCAAAAGAAATAGGCCCTTCACTAAGACTAGTTTCGACAGATCCTAATAAAAAATCTTGAAAATTTAAGAATCTAGCATCTCTTACCATAGCAAGAATACTAGTGTTTAATCCTTCTCTGGTTAGAGGTTTTATTCCTACTTGTATCAATCCGATATGGATATATTTATATTTTTTACTTTTATGATGTTGTAACGTTTTAGAAGACAAAAGAGTTATCTTTTCAAAAGGTTTACTTAATTGAAAATCTCTTTCTTCAGTTTTAATTACATAATCAGTTTTAAATAAATTAAATTTAGAAACTTTATATATTTGTTCTTTATCCACTTTAGGAATTTCCCATTCATCAATTGCTTTACTAAAATCTTGCAAAATTAATTTATTCCTATTTATGACCCTTTTAATTTCTGAAGAATCCGAGTCTTCCGATTTAACACTACTATTAGATCTACATAATAAAGGATCCATTTTAGAATCTCAACAGGTCGCGGCCACTGCCTGGTTATACCCTAACTCAGCCTTCAATCTATGGCTATCAGACGGGTTCAGTAGGCATACCCAAAACCATCTATGAGCAGTCCAAATAGATTCTTTATTAATATAGATAATAGTAATTTTAAAATCGCCAGGCTCTGATACCAACAAAAAGACAAAGGACCGATTTAAACAAAAGCCAATTTATCAGTATGTTGATTCTGAATTAAAATTTACTAAAGGTCAATATACATACAAATTAAAATGCTATGATCAATGGGATCTATAAATATATAAATATAATTCATTTAATTAATTTTACCCGTATGTTGATTCTGAAGTAAATCAATTTAAACAATATTTCTGATGTGGAAGATCAGACTAAGCCGCATCCACAGAGCATACTTATGTTTATCAACTTATGTTTATCAACACAACATTTACACAAATTTTTATGGTTTAGGGTTCCTGCAACCTTAACCTGGGATCCCCAGAATTAAGTCAGAGTGTGGAGGGAGAAGAAGAATAGTGCCGTCAACACGGTCTTAGAATAGTAGCAATTTATAAAATTTACTATTAAATACAAAAATTTAAATTTACAAATATACAATTTAAAATTTTAATGATAAGCTCAAACTAGATTTTAACTTACAATGAACTTCGAACCTTGAATCCTTACAATAATCGTTGAAGGAAGAAGGGAGAGTATCAGTGTAAGGGTTTTATCTCTAATCTAAGCTTATACCTTCACAAAGAGGAGAGGCTCTCTTTAAATAACAAAATATGGAATCTTTACTATTGATGTACAGTATCTTGTCTGTCATCATGCTTTTACTGTGGATGAATAGTGGATTGTCTGCCACTGTGCCTTGACTTTTACTGTTGAAGATGCTCTTTACAAAGTATCTGAGGAAGAGGATAAAGAAGAGGACGATGAGCTGTCCTGCTTTTTCTTTTTTACTTTCTCTTTTACTTGTTTTTTCTTCTTTTCCTTTTGCTTTAACTTTGCTTTTGCTTTAGCCTTTTGACTTGCTTTGCTTTTAATTTTAATGGCGGATTTTATGCTTTCTCCATCATCATCATTGTCCGTGGACGAGTTAGAATCTGACGAAGATGATACTGACGCCCAAACATCATAAAAGTAAAAAATATAAATATATCCATATCGGATTGATACAAGTAGGAATAGATGCTTGAGGAGTATCAGGAGCTACTTGTTGAGTAGTCTCAACAGGTCGCGGCCACTGCCTAGTTATACCCTAACTATATATATATATATATATATATATATATATATATATGTATATATATATATAATATGCTGGATATGTGTACCATATAATTGTTATAAATTATTTTTGACCTTCATGCCTAACTTTTTATTTTCTTTTTGATGAATTGTTTATGAGAATTTTTATTGACTGGCAATATTCAATAAAAATTTATCAAGATTGATAAATACAATATTCATGAGAAACATTGATGGCAATAAAATTTAGCATTCATTGTGCAAAATTTTACAACATGCCATAAAATACGTTTGTTTGTTAATTCTATGAGTTTTTTTTTTTTTTTATATCAGCAATCAGATAATAATTTCATTAGGAAAGTTAACAGAAAAACTTGTCACCACCGAACAACTATACCCAAGCCAATAGGCTTATCCTATACACCCAAATCCTTGCTCGGGATAACAAGAAATATCAAGATAGCAACACAAAAGAACCAATCTAGAAACCTCTCTTAAGACAAGAGAAGAGTGCTAGAGAAATTAAAAGATCCTAAACAACAAAAGAACACAGAAATAACAGCAAAAAATAATTTTAATAAATTATATTCTATCAACTGATAAAATGTAATTTTCTAATTTACTAGAACTAAAGTTATTTTAACATATTCTAAATTTCATTAAGGACGCTATTGGAAATTTCATTAAGAGCGCTATTGAAAATTTCATTATTCCCCCTTATTCCTACATCAATATATATATATAAAAAGTAAGCATTTTTTTTCAAGAAGCTGACATGTGATATTTTTTAAATGAATGTTCTTCCCTTGCTCTTGTCACATAAGGTTTTTAAATTTTGGTAATGACACATGAGATTATAATGCCACATAGGACTCTTAAATTTTAATAGTGCCACATAGAATTTAATTATTAATTATAGTGTTATATAAATATTGATATTAATTATTATTCAATTATCATAATTACTATATATTACTAAATAATTATAATTATTATGACATTGTAACCTATCTTTCTAAATTAAAATTACATAATATTGGTATTAATTGCTATTTAATTATCATTTTAATATGTATTAAATAATTAAAATTACAATATTATAACCTATATTTTAATTAAAAAATTACCATAATTTTGATGTTGATTATCATATTAATATGTATTATAACTTATCTTTAAATTAATACTATTATAATATTGATATTGAAAATCATTATAATTGATCATAATTATTATTTATTATTATGAATGAAAATTTTATATTTAAAAGAACGATAGAGAAGGTTAACAGTGAAAATATTTATTAAAAGTTTTATTAACAATGAATATCCAAATGTTTCAATATTTATTTCTTAAAATTGCAATAAGTAGTTATCTTTATTAGTTTTAATGATAATATATTGAATTACCATTAATTGTTTATTACTATACTATAATTAGAGAGAGCTCTTTGAGGTTTGATAAGGTCATTTTTTTTATTTTAATAATTTTTATACAATTTCTTTTTAACATTGATATATTTTTGTCTCTTCCAATTTCTATCACTCTATCAAAGTAGGAAAAGTTTGATCAATCATAAGGGAAAACGGTTTATATGAAATTATTATTAAGAATGATATATATACGTTTGTGATTGAATCTTTATTGTCCATTTTATTTTATTTATTTTATTATTTTTAATATCGTCTAAGAAAATTTATTAATTCAAACATAAATTAAATCAATGAGTTTTAATATATATTTTCTTTTCTTTCAATTTTATTATAGACATTAATTTTTATATAATTAATCTAATGTTTTGAATTTGAAATGGATGTCTTTCAATTTAAACAAGTTTCAACAAAATTAACAAATATGTATAAATAATTTAAATTATAAATTTTTCCTTAATTAAATTATATATTTTAAAATATTATTACAATATTTCTAAAATTATAGATAAAGATATTTACTATGCATAGCACAGGTATTGAAATAACCCGAATTTTTATTTTCAAAGATTTTCCATTTAAATTTAATAAACGGACAGCCTGGAAATGTATTTAATTATTTAAATGCAAATTAATAATTTGTACAGTGATAAACCGAATCGAAAACCAATTGAAAATCGGCAAATCAAAAGAAAACCAAGATTTGGGCTGAATCAAACCAGAATCGAACTGAATCAGCCCAAACCACTTCTAGAAGCCTCTCCCCTCTATATTCAGCGCAAACTTCACCCTCCCCTCGCCATTTTCTGCGCCACCTCCTCTCCTCTCTTCTTCTTCTTCTTCTTTCTTTCCTTTTTCTTTCTTTCCCTTTCTTCTTCCTTGCAACTGTGTCTGCGTCACTGCCAGCAGCTCCAGTAACGTCAGTCGATCACCACCGCGCGCCAGTTGCAGTCAGCACCGCCTCCATCGCGCGCCAGCACGTCCCGCAGCTCCTCCGCGCACCACAGTCAGCCCTCTGCCAGGCCTGTCTCGCCTACAACAGCAGCACCAGCTTCAAGCCTCGCTGCCAGCCGCTCCTCCGCCAAATCGTGTGCCACCGCGGCCGATCGCCACTGTCTCCGCCTCTCTCCGCCACTGCCAGTTGGATCTGGCCACTGGCAGTTACTGCCCTTTGATCCGGCACGCGTAAAAACTCTCGATCTTGCGAAAATTTGACAAAAGATTATATTTTGGGGTAATAAAATTAATGCTAATAATTTTAGTTACTTAAATTAATTTTATTATTGTAGTTAATTAATTTAGTTAATTTAATTTAGTAATTGGGAGTAGTTAAATTAAGTTAATTTAATTTTCAGTATTGATTTATAATATAAATGTTGATTCACTTAAAATCCTTTGATTAATTTATTGAGGAATTTTGATGATAATATCATGAATGGAATGAAATGAAGAATTGAGAATTATAGGTAATGTTGATATTGATATTCGGATGGAGGATGAGAAAATTGAATTGATTGATTGCCCATGAATGGGCTGTGTGGTTTGGAGTTATTAGATAAATTGTTGATATTTTAACAGGTGAATAATCCAATTTTTAGGGGAGATGCTGCCGAAATTTCGGTAGAAAATAAAATGAATTTTGATAGCAAATAAAATTCATTATAGAAATTTAATTATTTATAGAGAGTAGAAAATAGTAGAAAATAAAATAGATTTCAAAAGAAAATAAATAAAATAGAGTTCGGTAGAGAAATAAAATTTATTATAGAAAAGAAATTAATATCGAGATTAGATTACGTAGAAAAATTAAGAGTATAAAATAAAATTCTAAGAGTGGTAAAGAAATACTTTATCTGATATAGTTACTTTTGTTTTGTGTCATTCTTAAATTTCTTAGATCGCCCGGGTCCATCTAGTGCTCCTCCAGGACAGAATTAAAGCTAGAACTTCGGTCTCCACCACTGTGAGTAATAATAAATAATGCATTTCAACATGCATTTGCATAGCATTTTTTTACAAACCTTATATATATATATATATATATATATATATATATATATATATTTATATTAAAGCTCATATTTATTTTATGTTGCATAATTGTATATTTGGATGTATTTGGTGTAGTAAGTTGAAAGAATTGTTTGAATAATTGTGCTGTGCATATATTGTGATTTGTTTGTGTGGAATTGGGATGAAGTGGGTCACCATGGGACTGTGAGACCGTACCGTTATATGGATCCAATATGATTACCGTTAGCCGGGTAAATGGGAGATCGGCGCCCCCGTGTGCACCTACCGTTACCGTTACCGTTACCGTTAACCATAGGTTGGCTTCTCGTCGTTGCGCACCGGACAGTCTAAATTTGATTGCAGCCCGCAGGATGGCCTCCTGTTGTGAGCACTTGATGATCTAGATTGGATGGAGACCACCGGGTTGCCTCCTGTTGGTATGAAAAAGAAAAAAGAGGATAGAAAAACAATGAGAGGGCTGGTCAAGTGAGGATTAGACCGGTCGGCCAGTATGGAGGATTGGCTCCCTGGTGCACATGTGAGAGGATGAGCCATGTGGGAGGATGGCTCATTGGGGGTTCGGTGACTCCACTGACTAATTTCCACGTGATGTGATTATTTGAAGGTGATATTGTTTGTGGGTGCTGATGTTATGCCATATGATTGATTGTTGTGTGATCATTCAATATATTAGGGCGCATTTCGTGTGACTGTATGTGGTGTGTATTATTTATTATTATTCACTGAGTTGCAAAATTCACCCCCTTCGCTCCAAACTTCTCAGGTAGTAGGAAGTTGCCGATCCAACGGAAGCTCTGCAATCTTCTCCGTAGAGTTATAAATGTAAACTTTATATTTCTGTTATTTAATTTTGGATGTATAAATTATTCTATTATCAGAATATTATTGAACTCCGCAGTTATAGGGTTGTGCATTTAAATTGGGCCTTGTCGTATGCGTTACTTTTTATAAATGGTATGGAATGTATAAGTTGAGTAATTAGGCTTACTACGAGCCTCGAGAGCCTTATGCTTGCCTGAGCCCTAGTGCTGTCCGGCCCATGGAGTCGGGTCGTGACATTAGGCATAAGTTCCATGACAAATACAAATTACTATTGTGGCAAAAGCTGTTTCTGTCATTTTATTTTTCTTTCCAGATTTGTACTATTTTGGTATGAAACTAATCTTATTTTAAAGTTTTACATTCCCTCTCTCTTTTGCCTTTGTTAGTCTACCATTTTCAGTCAATCTTAGATGTTCAGGCTTTTTTTCTTTTTCTTTTTTCTAAATAATGATTTTTAACACTTATTTTCAGTACTCTTTTTACATATTTATGCCATACACTTAATAATTTTTGAAATAATCACCGACATAACGAATAATTCAATGTCATTGTGTTAGAGTAAAAAAAAAAAAAAAATCCAACTGAATTAATATAATAAATTTGGATTTCTTTTTTGAGCTCGAGTGAGCTATTACTAGTCCTTCCTCCCTCCTCCTCTGGACATAATAATACAAAATGACTTATTCATACGAGATTCTAAGTTGGAATTAACTAATTAAGTCATATTAAACCAAAAATTCAAATATATATTAATTAAACAACTTGCAATAGTACACATCAGTTAATGTAACATGAACTTGGGGAGAGAGGCATATATTTAACCATCCTCGTCCTTATTCTGCTACAATACTCGCTTTTGAGATTAAAAAAAAAAAAAGAAAGAAAAAGAGAAAGCATCCTCTTTTTATTTACTATAATTTAGTGAATGATTATGAGGATATTAATTAACTTTCTGCTTGCAGAAAAACTTAATTAATAAAGCTGATCTGGATCAACCCATTCTTCTTTTTGAAGTTTAGTCGCTAAATCCTTATCAAGATGGAATGCTCTTGTCAAAACATCAGGATTTACTGATGGGGTAGCTCCAAAAATTGTATTTGCAATAGTAACAACTCCTGGGTTTTGGCTATTCAATACAGCTAGAGCGACTGCAGGAGTCTTGCCAATATTTAACTGGAAGTGAATGAGTCCATGTGGAAACACAAGTGCATCTCCTGGCTTTAAGATTTTGGCGAAAAGGCGGTGATCAGGATTTCCTGTAATAAAACCCGCATAAAGAGTTCCTTCTAAGACAGTCAGTATTTCTGCTGCTCGAGGGTGAAAATGGGGTGGGTTTAGACTGCCATTTGGAGCAAAATCAATGCGGACTATGGATAAGGCATTAGTGTTGAGTCCTGGAACTTGATCTACAGTTGAGAGGGTGATACGTACTCCTAATTGCTTTGAGGTTTGTTTACGAACGTTAAGCCCTGTAATAAAGAAATCGTCTGCTGTCACTTTCTCTGGATCTTTGCAAAATTTTCCATTAACGAACACTGCATCAAAGTAATGGAGTTAGTTATATACTTAAAGACGATGAAAAAAGAAAGAAAGAAACACAATTAGCTCACACTTACCACCATGTTTGGTATCATTGGTTGCAACACAAATGTCCTGGAGAGGACTAGGGTCATAAGCCATGGCAGAAGAGAATGCCAGAGCCAAGACTGCAAGAGCTACAAGGAAATTAGCAGTTTTCATTATTGCTTAATTAATTATAATTCTACAACTTGTTATTTGCTTCGATGACGTGTGAGAAATCTTGCATGGCTATTTATAGATGAAGGCTTTTAGTTCTTAATTTTAAAAATATTTAATATTTATCAATCACCAATCACCAATCACCAATCACCAATCAACTTATAATATCAACTTAATTACCTTAATTATGCATGAATCAGGCAGCTTGATTAACTGGGCTTTGAAAGCTATATAATATCAACTTATAGCTAATAATATCCAATGCTACTAATAGCTTAACTTCCCCGTCAATGTAGTTTTCTTTGACTTATGAGACCTTAATCAAAATCAATTTCCCTGCTGATGGCTGACACGTCACCACTCACAGATGAGTAAAACTATATATTAAGAATGATTTTTATAATTTATTAAATATAAAATTCCATTTTACAAATAAATTTTTTACCAAATTTATTTTGAATAAAGTAAATTCCATATGGATTTATTATTCCAAAACAACAATGAGAGGCAATAAGTGATGATTTGTATAACATTCTACCGTTCACAAGGCATAAATGTTACCATATTATGAAAGAAAATGCATTATATATTTGTGGATTAGAAAACTTGAACATAAATTCCTGATCATATTTATTTAACAATCTATCGATTTATTTATTTAGCATAAGTTTTTTTTTAAAGAAATCAAACTAGAAATTTCATTAAGTGGAAACTGTATATAAATATGAGATACAGATCAATATGTTTTTATACTTTTGTATAGAAAGTCTAATAATAAATCACTTATACAAAAAATAAAAATAAAAACACAATCTTGATTTGAAGTATCTGATCGAGTTGACAGAGTACTTATGCCATAGGTGATCGCTTGCTCTACTTAGTGGCTATTCATGGTCAATGTTCGATTCCATAGCCTTTCTACAAGTCTGATATGATCTGATAACTTTCAAATTTCTTCCTTCTACTAGAGAAGAGATTTGCACTTCTTTCTGCATAACTGTCCAAATAACAAAATACACTAGACAAAATCACCATAATGGTGACAAGAATAACTCAAAACTAAATCTGAGAACAAAATCTCAAAATATGAGTAATAATAAATCTCAATATTTGGCAACAGTAACTCAAATCTATAGATCTGATGATTATTTAAAAAACAAACAAAAAAAAAAGTGAAATGGGTGACCACCGGTGGCCGGCCGTGGAGAAAGAAAAGAGAGCTTCTAGGGTTTGAAAGAAAGGGAGAGACTACTAGAAGAAAGGAGTTGAACAATAGAAAAATAAAATGTCCCTCTAAATTATAATTAATACAACAGATTTATTTAGTGCAACTTTTAAGTTAAAATACTTGGTGATAGAATATAAATATTTATTAGAGACTTAACCATGATTTAATAAGATCTAATTTTATTTTAGGATCAAATATTATATTTTGCATAGAATCAGAATAGGATTACGTGATTTCATTCCTATTCCTCTACAAACACTCAATTGACAGTCATCATTTCAAAATACTTATTTAATTAGTAATTCCAAATGAAAATTTTCATTTTTGTTACAAATGAAAATTCGTTTGAAGCATCGCATTTTTAATTTTGTGAACTTGGTTATACTTAGAACAAATTCTACTAAAATTCATATAATTTACAAATAAATTCTAATTTTTTTTATAAAAAAAGCTAATAAATATAATAAGTTTTAAGTACAGACGAGTAAAACTATTTATTAAGAATGATTTTTATAATTTATTAAATATAAAATTCCATTTTACAAATATCCGGTCTAACTTAATCTAACTTAATCGAAATATCCGGTCTAGAATTTAAAATAAATTTACAATCCAAAAACTGCTGGTCACAAGTTGAAGTAGGATTAAGATTAGGCTTGGGTTTCTAACATGGTAACAAAGCCTGTTATTTTCTTTATTTTCTCACGGATTTCTACAGAAACTGGCTGTTAACACATTCTATTACTATGTTTAGTCATATAATTGAAAAAATTTATAAAAGATAATCATTATCTCATTTATATATTTGTTTGTGAATATGTAATGTAATTAACACAGTGCTATCACCAACAATCACACTACCATGCACCACTTCATCACCACCAAGATAAAAATAAATATATTCTTTTATTTTGTTATAGGAATGGGAAGAATAGAATGAAAAATCACTAAAAAGATCAAAATACCCATAATTTTATATTGCAGTTTAACTTATTTATTCAAAATATTTTAAATTATATGTAAAAGAGAATAATTTCCCATAACTTTAATTTTTGTTATGTTACATTACACCTTTGCAGCTTTTTTTTTTTTAAATTTTTATTAGGATTTTTTATTACATCAGCGAACAATAATTATTCTAGTTATAATAGTTTTATTATATATCTGGTCTTCAGAAGAGTGGTCATGTCCTTCCTGTATTATTTGTATTAATTTGAAGTTTTTAATGAGATCCAAATATATTTATTAAAAAAATGTAATAATCAAGAGAGTAAAACTTATAAATTGGCTAATGTCAATGGCAACAATAATGACTTTATTAATAGCAATAATACAGGGGCACAATAAGAAACTTAATTAAAAACTCTTCTTTGTTTAAAAAGTAAAAATAAAAAAGATTGAAAACCCAATATAGCACTTAATGACAACACTGCATACAAAAAATTCAAAGAGTCGCTACAATATTTAACAACACATAATATTTAAATACGCCATACATAGGGATGGAAGTGCAATTGGTAGTCACGAATTTTGAACTACCCGTAATCATATCCGTTTAAAATTTTATTACCTGTATCCATTCCAAACTTGTTTAAATATTCATTTAAATATCTGAACCTGTTTAAAATTTTACTACCCGTATCCGTCCCAAACTCAGTTTAAAGTCCTTCTTAAATGGGTAGGATACCAATACATTTTAATCTATATAAATCCAAACTTATTTAAAATGTACTTTTTACTAATAAATGGGTACTCTCATCCAACGGATCGGAGAGGAACGGGTACCCTAAAATACCCGTCTCACTTCCATCCCTAGCCATACAACTAAGAAGATTCCAAGAACTCAAAATAGACCATAGAATTAACTTCATTTACTAATAAAAAATCAGACCCATAGAGCATGCTTTAAGGCATAATAACGTCGTGAAGTAGAGAATCAAGATGGTTTATCTTTGGACAAAATTTTCCAACGATCATACCTGACATTTGATTAACCAGGTAAATAAGCTTTCAAAGACAAGGATATATAAATTTTAAATGTGAGAGAACAAGTAAATATGAATATGACAACAAAGAATTTCGACAATTCAACTGCATCCATACATATTGATTATTGAATTAAGCAACTGCACTAAAAGCATAAATTTATTCTCAACTTAGGGCTTGTTCGGCAACATTAGCTATTATTTATTAGCTTTTAGCTTGCAGCTGTTTATATAGCGGTTTAAGTTAGAAGTGATTGATAAAATAGTTGTTTAGTTAGCTATTTAACTAAACATGACAAAAGAAAAACATTAGATATTTAATTAGCTGAATTCAACTGAAAAAATGTATGTGATTGTCAAAAAAATTTAATTAATCTATGTGAAACGCTAAAATTAGAATGTGTAACCTTTCATAAAAAGCTTCATCGACCTCTAAAAGTTATTAAAAGCTATGTTACACCTCAAGGAATCGATCAAATCCAGGACGTAGGTTTTATTGCTGTCCAAAATGGAGGGATAGGGCAAATAATTGTAGGTTCTTCATGTGGCTTGATAATGATTACTCTCCAAGGGTTATTCAAGTCATGAATATGATTTATGGAAGGTTAGATGCTACAAAAGCTAAGTTGCAAAAGGTGGAGGAGAAAAAATTAAAGCCAGAAATAGAGTTGAAGTCACTAGAACAAAACTTGAGAATGAAGAAAGAGCCAGTGAAAGAAATGAATGCAACAATGGAATTCTTAGCAGCAGAAAATGCTAATTTATCTAATTGCCTCCATATCCAAGTACAAAGGAAGAAAATATTTGTTAAATCTGTTATTGGCACTTGTATTACCTTGATTTTGGGTTTATGGATTTATAATTATTTCAAGAAGAATGTGAAATTGATGTTCTTGCGCTGATTAGTTTTGTTTAGGAGATAATTTCTATGTATTTCAATTGAAAGTTGATGTATTTTGTTTGGTTAGCACTAAGTATAGATGCTAATAGTTGTAGCTTCTGCTGTTAATTGTAACATCTGTTGTTCCACGGAAAATGAAATCCAATGTCATCTTGAATGTCCAAATCTATCTCTATTTAACTCAACATTATTAGAGCAATTAAATAATAAAAAAATAGAGAAAGAAAGAAATATAAGAAAGTAACTAAAAATATTGCAAAAATTTCTAGTTTCTACAAAGGCATATATTTATGGATGCTGGTTATCAAGAATACATGACTGATAACCTAACATCCACCATATATGAACCAAATACAAGTTGCCTATTTTTCATCCACAAACTAATGCCAAAATCACCTATAATATTGCCTAACTATACCAAAAAATGCGAAATATGTCCAACATATCAGTCATTGTTGGAAAACCAAAAAACCAATTCCACCTTCTCTTTCTATTAGTGATAATCAAAAACTTGCAGCTGAATCCAATTATAAAAAATTCCATGTGTCACCTTGAGCCAATATCTTCCTTTGCTATTAACAAAAATATTATAATATAAACTAACTAATTATGTAGCTTCAGATTCAATTACTGTGTCATTTCTTGGGAAGAAAAAGGTGGCTAACTAAGTTGACTTGAGTTAACCTTTGTCCTTTGTTCAACTAAGCTAGCATTATTTGACTTCTTTCTTCTTGGCCTAATTTTTTTCCTTACTGCAACCTATGTTGCATTTTTTCCACTAACAAACTGCACACATGTTTCATCTGGCATCTGAGAAGCAAAATTAATCATTTAGAATATTAAATGAACACAATATATCATACAAAAGCACCAATGTCCTTGTCTGACCTACTGCATCTCTTTTCTCATGACAGAACTAACATCTGCTACAACTGGTGCATTGCTTGATTCAGCAATTATTGGATTTTTTCTAGGCCAACCAACTTTCCCCCGCAACTCATATGCAAAATAGTATGAAAGTTCAAAAAGCTACAACATATACAATCGTATGATCATCAAAGCATAATAACAAATATATATATATATATAAGCTAAATCAGTATATAAACAATAACATATGATCAAATCCAACAACATTACATTAAATAAACAAAAAAAATAGTAGGATTTTTTGTACAAATGGCACTTACACGCTTGGGGCTCGAGGTGCAGGAGGCTCTTTTATCTTTGGACAACTTCTCTTGTTGTGCTCGTAATCCAAGCAGTGTTGGCACTGCATCTGAATACCATGCTCACCCACCTTACCAGAGTTGGATTTTTTAGGTTCTTCATCAGCTAACTTCATCCTTGCAGTTTTCCTTCTACTTGGTTTTTTCTTATACTCTGGTAGAATGATGGATGACTCTGATACCAATTGATGCGGAACCCTAGGTTTATAGTCAAACCAAAACCCTAACACACAAATCAAAATTGAACATACACCAATAATAAATCCCAAACCTATGGAACCCCCAAACAATAATGTATGGAAACGCCAATAATAAGTTGATTTAAAACAATAAGAACAACAATCACACTAGTATGCCCTTTATGAAAGCAATTCTTAATGCAAAAGCCAGAAAAAAACTCATGAACTCACTTTGGAAGAAATTGACCAAGCCCAGAGACTACTCTCAATCTAATCGATTATCAATGATCTACTTTACAATGAGAATAAGAAGGCTTTATATAGCCTTGGATAGCCCCGTAGATTTCCCAAGCTAAAAGGAAACTAATAGCCAATGGAAACAAACCCTAAACCCAATAAGAAAAAGAAAAACACATTTTTTATTTAAGCCCATTATAGAAAGCCCAAAAATATTAAATTAACCCATTCTAGCCCAAAAATATTAAATTAAGTCCTAAACATTTAACCCAAACTAATGGCCGCCCAATTACATAAGTTAAGTCTAATTATTTATTATAAAACTAATTAGACATGGATTATGGCCCATTTGTGAATTAGGCCCAAATTTGTCTGAAATGTCTTCTTTAGCTTTCAATGAAGAATGGTGAATCAATCTCCTCTACAAATCTGCCCATGAATGTTGAAATTGCTTCCTTGAGCTTCTTTGATCTTGCTCGAGTGATTGGTCCTTGAGGAAGTGTCAATTCATCCTTCTTCTTATCTTGTTTAGATTATGATGCCTTGATCATGCTCATATCATTCCCTCCCCCTACGAAAGGATTCATCCTCGAATCTGAATCAAAGATAAAAGGAGACAAGTCAGCAATATTAAAAGTGGCACTAACACCATACTCACTTGGCAAGTCAATTTTGTATGCATTATTATTGATCCTTTCCAAAACTTGAAATGGTCCATCTCCCCTTGCATCAAGCTTAGGCTTCCTCTTTTGCGGAAATCTTTTTTTCCTCATGTGAATCCAAACCCAATCTCAGTTTCAAAGATCATTTCTTTTTGCCCTTTATTTGCTCTTTATGCATATAACTTATTCTTTTGCTCAATCTGCTCACGTGCTTTATGGTGAATAGTTTTAGCCTTTTTCGCCTTCACTTCGCCATCTAAGTTCGTACGCTTATTCAATAGTAAAGGCAACAAATCCAATAGGGTTAAATGATTAAAACCGTAAACAATCTCAAAAGGTGAATAACCTGTAGAAGAGTGTACTGCCCTATTATATCAAACTCAATAAATGGCAAATAATCTTCCCAAGTTTTCAAATTTGTACCAACAATAGCACGCAACATAGTTGCTAAAGTCCTATTAACCACTTCAGTTTGGCCATCTGTTTGTGGATGACAAGTATTAGAAAACAAAAGTTTAGTACCGAATTTTGCCCACAGAACACGCCAAAAATGACTTAGAAACTTAGCATCACGATTAGAAACAATGGTTCTAGGTACACAATGCAAACATACAACATTACCAAAGAATAAGTCAGCAATATTTGTTGCATCATTAGTTTTATGGCATGCAATGAAATGAGACATTTTGCTAAATCTGTCCACTACAAGAAAAAATGCTATCTCTACCTTTCCTTGTCCTAGGTAATTCCAACATAAAATCCAAGGAAATATGAGTCCAAGGTTTAGTAGGCACAAGCAAAGGTGTATACAAACCATGAGGCATAGTTTTAGATTTTGCATGCTTATAATCAATACATGCAGAATCAACTTTTCAACAAGTTTTAGCATGTTAGGCCAATAATAGTGTTCATGCAGCATATCCAAAGTCTTTTGCACACTAAAATGTGCCATCAAACCCCCACTGTGATTCCCTAACAAACAGCTCACGAATAGAACATATTGAAATACAAAGTTGTTTACCCTTAAAAAGATATTCATCATGCCTATAAAACTTATTAAAAGCTTCATTTTTACATTCTTTTTACACCTCACCAAAACCAGCATCATCAACATACATTCCGTTAAATGCTTAAAACCAAGTAATTTAGAACTAAGCAATGAAATTATTGCATATCTCCTAGAAAGTGCATCAGCAACCACATTTTCTTTTCCTTGCTTGTATTTAATCACATATGGAAAAAGTTCTAAATATTCCATCCACTTACCATGTCTTTTGTTCAACTTAACCTATCATTTCAAGTACCTAAGCGATTGATGATCACCATGAATCACAAACTCTTTTGGCAGCAAGTAATGTTCCCACACCTCAAGAGCTCTTAACAAGGCATAAAACTCCTTATCATAAATGGAATAGTTCAAGTTTCCTTCGCTCAGCTTCTCACTGAAGCATGCTATAGGACGTCCTTCCTGCATCAAAATAGCACCAATACTATCCCGGAAGCATCACACACTCTACCTTTTACCGCTCTTGTTTTGTTTCTCACGATTGCACTTCAGAACTAGCCTTAACACAAAGTATACACCAAAAGCAATTGACAAGAAGATAATGATATCCTAACAAGAATGAAAAGTTCAAGTCTAGAGGCAAAGGACCAAGATGAATAAAAAAATAGAAAATAGCACACCAAAAGTAGAAAACGTGTATTATAGATCAATTTTAAGTTCAACAAGGTGCAAAATGTTGAATTTAGTGTAAAGGAACCAAAAATAGCAAGACAATTCAAAATTAGATAACTGAGAGGAAAATAAAGTAATGACAAGACGGATGCACTAAACTGCAAAGTTTAATCAAATCCTAATTATAAGACTAAACTCATGTTATGTATGACATAAAAGAACAATTCAACACAAGTAACAAGGAAAATTAACCCAAATAGCCTAGAAATGAACTAAGGTGTATTTATGTGTAGTGTAAGCCCAATTTGTGTTAAAAAGCCACAAGAGTATCCCCGAAGGTAATTCAGCCTATACTATGTCAAATAGGTTTCAGCCCACTTAATTTAGCAAATAACACAACCAAACAACCCTTAAACAATGGTTTTTTTCCCCTTTATAGTATAGGGTTTTTGCAAAAGCTTCATATGCAACTTTCTTTGAATTTTTTTTCTAATTTTTTTTATATAATAATCATGAAATCAGAACCTAAAAAACATGAACTAAATTAAACTAATTGAAGAAGAACAACCTAATTCGAATTTGGACAGAAACCCAATTCATCCAATAAGAATAAAGCAATTAAAAGGACTGAAATTAATAAAATGAAATTAAGAACAGGATAACTAAGAATTTACCTTAGTATATGCTCTGATACCAATTGATGCAGAACCCTAGGTTTATAGTCAAACTGAAACCCCAACACACAAATCAGAATTGAACATACACCAATAATAAATCCCAAAACAATAATGTATGGAAACGCCAATAATAAGTTGATTTAAAATAATAAGAACAACAATCACATAAGTTTGTCCTTTATGAAAGCAGTTCTTAATGCAAAAGTAAGAACAAAACTCATGAACTCACTTTGGAAGAAATTGGCCAAGCTAAGAGACCACTCTCAAACTGATTGATTATGAATGATCTACTTTACAATGAGAATAAGAAGGCTTTATATAGCCTTGGACAGCTCCTTGGATTTTCCAAGCAAAAAGGAAACTAATAACCAATGGAAACAAACCCTAAACCCAATAAGAAAAAGGAAAACGCATTTTTTACTTAAGTCCATTATAAAGAAAGCCCAAAAATAGTAAATTAACTCATTCTAGCCCAAAAAGAACTCCTAAACATTTAACCCAAACTAATGGCTGCCCAATTACATAAGTTAAGCCTAATTATTTATTACAAAGTTAATTAGACATGGATTATGACCTATTTGTGAATTAGGCCCACATCTACCTGAAATGTCTTCTTTAGCTTTCAATGAAGAATGATTGTCAATCTCCTCTACAAATCTGCCCATGAATGCTTGAATAGCTTTCTTGAGCTTCTTTGATCTTGCTCGAGTACTTGGTCCTTGAGAAAGTGTCAATTTATCCTTCTTCTTGTCAAGTTTAGATTGTGATGTCTTGATCATGCTCATAGCATTAGGCCATATGTCTTCTCCATTCAAAGGGATAAGACCATGTTTGTATGTCTTAATGTAATAATCTTTCTTTAAGTAATCTTCCACATAATCCAACACTTCATATCTCATGTAGTGAATGCATAAAATGGCATGACTGCAAGGGACTCTAAAGAGTTGCCATGATCTACCAGAGCAATTCCTTTGAGAGAGGGATACCACAAAGGAATTTCCACCGTCTTTGACTTGGAAGGTATCACCATTAGAAGGACTTGGCAAACATTATGAAGTGAACAATTTGTTAGTTTCTTTTTTTTTTTCCCTTATTCTTCCTCCAACCCCATCTTTCCATTTCTCCACTTGTGTCTCCTTGAAATAGTTTCTTATCATTAACGATGTCCTTATTTTTTCAAACACCATGATCAAATGCATAGTTCTTGCTTTAGCGATGTATCCATTAAAGGTCTCTGCAATGTTGTTTGTAACATCATCCACTTTAGGAAAAGTGGATAAAAATGCTCTACAAAACTTTTTTTTATCCCTCTTTAAAAAATTATCAACTGCTTCTGCATCAAGCTCCTTGAATTTTGAGTTTCTTATCAAATTTAGCCTCCTAAGTAGAATGCACAATTACCCAAAAATATTGCTTGTACCCTTCTTCTCTATGCATTTTCTTCCAGTTGGCATGAATATAGACTGCATAGTTGCATAAGGAACAAGCTCTTTAATGGCATTCTCCAGACCCTTGTCAAACAAAAGAGAACACAAGCTCAAACATTTTAAGTAAAATGAACACAAAATTTGAATAAACGAAACTAATGTTAGAGAATTTTACCTTATGTTGGTCACTCATAATGGTGAGTCTAACACTGTTTGTAACTCCTAGGTCCTCAAATAGCAAATTCAGAAACCAAGTCCAACTAGCCTCCTCTCTTTCCACAACAACCCATGCAACTGGATCCAATTGATTATTGGCATTTTTGCCAATTACACTAAGTAATTCTCCTCCAAGCATTGTTTTTTTTAAAAAAAATCCATCAATAAATATACATGGTCTACAACCATCTTTGTAGCCTTTTCTTAAAGCCGAGAATCCAATTTATAGCCTTTGAAACACATTTGGGCCCCTAATTCCATTCTCTGCACATTGCAAAATAAATGTCCCCTCCTTGTCAACTCTTCTTAGCTATGCTATGTAAGACCTCAATTTCCCGTAGTGTGCCTCTAGAGACCCTATTACTTTTGCCATAGCTTTAGCCCTCGCTCTATAACACAGTTGCTTATTAACTGTAACAACATACTTTTCATTCATGTCCGCTATCATCTTATCCATACCATAAGAAGGATCTCTTCTTATTTGTCCTAAGAATTCTCTTGCAAGAAAGTCAGAATTTTCTTATCGATTTGTCAGTGACCTAAAACACTTGTGTTCTTCTTGATATCTCCTGATTACCCATGACTTGTCCTTGCCTCGGGTTCTTGCATATAGTCTCCAAGGACAAGATCCAAAGCATCTATAATCAACCTTATGTCCTGGTTCTTAATAGGAAGTTGCTCATGAATGGGAAGCGTTGCAGGCGCCAACTTAATATTGATCCTTATTATGCCATTTGTGCAGGTCAAGCGTTGCAGGCGCCAACTTAATATTGATCCTTATTATGCCATTTGTGCAGGTTTGGTGGAGGACGAGTTACATGTCCTACGTGATTGCTGCTTCGTGAAGCAGCTGTGGGTTTGTAACGGCCCAGCCCATGTGTGATATTGTCCGCTCTGGGCCCTACGGCCCGCACGGTTTTGTTCTTGGGGGAAATGGGAAACTTCCCAGGAGGTCACCCATCCTAGGATTTCCGTTAAGCGAGCACGCTTAACCCTGGAGTTCTTCCAACTCTCCAGCCATTTCACCACCAAAAGGCCTCACACATATTTTAAACCGCCCACCTTAAGTACATCACTTCCCTCTCGCACTTAACCGATGTGGGATTCGCCTAAGGTGAGTGCACTGTGAGTGCACTGTCACTATAGCCACCGCTCACCCCCCCCTTAGGGACTCAACGTCCTCGCTGAGGTTTGCCCCACCACCGGTCAGAGGAGCGAGGCTTCGGCTCTGATACCAATTGTAACGGCCTAGCCCATGTGTGATATTGTCCGCTCTAGGCCCTACGGCCCGCACGGTTTTGTTCTTGGGGAAAATGGGAAACTTCCCAGGAGGTCACCCATCCTAGGATTTCCGTTAAGCGAGCACGCTTAACCCTGGAGTTCTTCCAACTCTCCAGCCATTTCACCACCAAAAGGCCTCACACATGTTTTAAACCGCCCACCTTAAGTACATCACTTCCCTCTCGCACTTAACCGATGTGGGATTCGCCTAAGGTGAGTGCACTGTGAGTGCACTGTCACTACAGCCACCACTCACCCCCTCTTAGGGACTCAACGTCCTTGCTGAGGTTTGCCCCACCACCGGTCAGAGGAGCGAGGCTTCGGCTCTGATACCAATTGTAACGGCCCAGCCCATGTGTGATATTGTCCGCTCTGGGCCCTACGGCCCGCACGGTTTTGTTCTTGGGGGAAATGGGAAACTTCCCAGGAGGTCACCCATCCTAGGATTTCCGTTAAGCGAGCACGCTTAACCTTGGAGTTCTTCTAACTCTCCAGCCATTTCACCACCAAAAGGCCTCACACATGTTTTAAACCGCCCACCTTAAGTACATCACTTCCCTCTCGCACTTAACCGATGTGGAATTCGCCTAAGGTGAGTGCACTGTCACTACAGCCACCGCTAACAAGTAATTTGGTGGATTTAACAAGTAAGAAGTGAAGAAAAACAAAGAAGAGAAGAAGAAGAGGAAGTTGGCGTTGAAGAGAAGAAAAAGAAGAGAAAAAGTGGTTGCTCAATAATTGAAGTTGACCTTATAAAGTGATCAAAGGGTATTTTGGTCTTTTCCTTCCCCAAATTGGATGGCTAAGATTAAGTCACTAGTAATCTAATCTAATGGCTCCATATATTCTCCAATGAAATTCCTTCAAAATATTATTTATCTCCACAAAACTCTCTAATTTATTCCATAAAAATAATTCCCCAAATTTCCTTACTTAATATAACACCATAATTCACTATTCACTAATTATCTAAATTCTCCAAAACTATTCATTACTTACTTTCTACCCATAAAAAGCATGCATACATACTCCAAAAATATTAAAGAAAATATAAAACATATATAGTAATTTTTCCGGACCAAAATAATACCGACTCTCGGACCGGTAGTACTATTCACAGACCGGTTGTACTATTCACAGACCTGTAAATCACTATCCATTCATAGTTAATTATACTCAATATCTTCCTCAGGTCTAAATAAAATATTATCCTCCTCTCTGTAGCACCATTCATGACCCGATAAAATAATATCATTTTAAGATTTGAAAATTTTGGGGCGTTACAAGATTAACCTTCAGGTTCTTGGTTCTGACCATTTCTTCAATGTGGCTGCTTGCCTCGATGATTGGTTTACACCAATCTTTCTAGTAATGTTTTGCATGTCTCAGGGGTCCTTTGGAGCACAGTCTTTGTTGTCTGTTACTGGAAGATTTGGGAAAGGAGAAATAAGTGGATTTTTGGTGATGAGCACATTTCCATTTATAGGACGTTACGAGATATTATGTCATTGGCTTCTGCTATTCATGAGCCAAATTGTATAGGTCTAAGTATTGAGGTCCCACAGCATATTAAGGATTGGTCGATAATGTTCTGGCAGCCACCTGTTCTTCCCTTTTGTAAGTTGAATACTGATGCTTTGTTCATTGGTCAGAGAGCTTATGGAGGCGGTCTGCTCCAAAACCATGAAGGTAAATGGCTCGTAGGTTTTTGTTTTTAATTTTGGTTCGTGCTCGGTCCTTAACGCTGAGCCGTGGGCGATGCTAGAGGGCTTGTATTTGGCAAAGGGCCAGGGTGTATCTCATATTCTTATTGAGTGTGATAACATTGTCGCAGTCCAGTTAGTTCAGGGCCAAACTCAGTCCTCTGGTGTTGTTCAAAAACTGGTGCTTACGATTCAAAACATTCTCAACAGTGATTGGCAATGTCGGGTTGTTCATGTTTACAGGGAAGCCAACTGGTGTGCAGACTATTTGTCAAAGTTTGCAGGAAGTTTTCCTTTTGGGTCTCATTTTTTGCAAGATCCTCCGCATGGGCTATGTCAATGGATTATGCATGATTCTATAGGGGTAGCCTATCCTAGACTTTATATCTCTACTTAGAGCTGTAGCTCTCCTTTTCTTAAAAAAAAAAAAAAAAAAAAAAACTGTAACAAATCAAAATATATAATAGTCAAGAAAAGGAGAGAATTCAATTATAATAATTAATAAAAATTATATATTACATGCATTTTACATAATCTTCATTGCCGCCTAAGAACATAATATATGTCTTGACTTGAGAGGTTATGTATTCCACGGTAGCGTAGAAGAAATCTTTTTTCTTTAGGCTCAAAAGAGTCTAAAAAAATTAGGTCTAAATTCGTTAAACAATTTATTTATATTAATCTAAAGAAATAAACTCACTGTAGAAGTAGTATAAATAATTAATGACAATTAGGGTTTATTTCTTATATAAGTAGGAATACCTTCTTTAATTATTTTTACCAAATTTTTATTTTTTATTATTTATGCGGTAATTTTTAAATAATAAAATTAAAATCTTTAACAACATTTTTATCATCTTTAAATCCTGTAGAGTATCTTAGTCACCTGACGTTTCCCTTTCCTATTCCTACTTTTATATATATCATTATTATTATAGAGTAAAATTCCTAATTTAAATACAAATAGAAACTCTTTTAATTAATATAATAAGGATATCTTAGTAAACAATTATTAAAATCATAATCTAAGTCCTTATAAAATAATCTGTTAATTTCAATTAATTTGTAAACTTTAATTGAGAAGTTTTATAATAATTAAAATTCTTGATTAAAATAAAAATTCCTAATCGAAATAAAAGTTTTAAAAATTAATAGCAATAATTATATCAAATAAACCCATCATTATTAGTTGCTATTATTTCCTAATTTGAGATCCAAATAAGTGTACGAATTATTAGTTTTTATTTTGACTATTTAATTTGAATTTGATTAGTGAAGAATATGATTGGATTCACCCAAATCAATTATAAACTATTTTAATTATCAATTATAAAAAACTAATAATATATCTTTAAGGAATGTATTTTCATCTAAATTATTAGTTTATTCAATTAAAGAATATACTTTTTTATTTTTTTAACCGATAAAATCAAAATCCTTAAATATATTATATTCTTCATATCATATTTAATATATAGCTTACATAGTATATAATATAATTTCTTAATTTATCCGATAGAATTTAAATTTAAGTAGGAAATTAATACGGCCAATCAAAATTAGAATGTCTTTATTTTTCAACCAATCAAATTAAAGTTTTTTATCAATTTATAAACTTAGTAGGGGCATTTGAGGAAGCCAATGTTCCATATTCGTATTTTTATATATACTATAGTAGGTACATTATAAATAAATGAACGAAGAACAAAAACAAACTCAACAATTCTATAATTAAAGAAAAAAAATCATCAATCATGCAATGAAATTAGGCTTAGCGCAAAAAAAAAAAAAAAAAAAAAAAAGAAGAAAAAAAAAAGACATGATTGTAAAGTCAATAATTCAAAATTGACAAAAGCAATTAAAACTAAACGTATATATGATGGTATTACAGAACAACTTCCTAATTAGAATAGGAATAATTTATAATATTAAAATAATAAAAATAAATTAGTTAATGTTATAATTAAAATGGGACTAAACTTCCTAAAAATAAAATCTAAGTAGAATAGGAATTTCCACGTTGTGTTTAAATTTATAACTAAAAAAACATAAATGGTGTTCAAATTTGTAACTGAAGAATTTATACTAACTAAATATTCCAAGGCTAAATCATTAAAAATACCCTAAACTTTTTTTCTCTTAGTATCCCAAACTTTAATTTTAGTTACAATAGCATTTTAATTTCAAATTATACTCAATTTAATGAATAATATGTTATTTTTGTAGGACCCAGTTTAATCTTTTCCCCAAATTAAGCTCATTTCCCACCACCACTGGTTATAAATAAAATAAATATTTATATTTATTTATATAAATATTAAAATAAAAAATAATCTATTCATCTTAAAATAAAATAATTTTTTTATTTATTTAATCTTGACCACAAATAATGATTTCCTAAAAGTAAAATGACGTCATAATGAATAAAATCTATTTTTATAAAGATTTAACCTGAGTATAAACAAAATTTCTTGCTTAAAAATGCAAAATAAAAACTTAACCTAATATTTTATAATAAAAACTAACTAAAATTTATTATTTTACTTAGATTTTTAAGAATTTGAATTCCTAACCAATATTAATTAGGGCCTTGTTAAACAGTAAATGTTTAGTTAACCTGACTATAAGAGACAGTATAGGTCCAACGAAAATAATATTTTATTCATTAAATTAGATACGATTTGAAATTAGGATGCCATTATAACTGAAATTGAAGTTCAGGGTACGAGGAGAAGAAAGTTGGATTTAGAGTCCAATTAAAACTACCTGCAAAGTTTAGGGTATTTTTAATGATTTAGCCAATTTGTAATAGAAAGAGTTAAGATTATACTTACCGTAACAAGAAGACATGATTGTAAACTCAATAATTCTAAATTATTAATGTAATAATTATTGATAGTGAAAAGGAACAAATTCTTGATAATCAAAAGCAACATATTCTTAATAGTTAAAAGCAATTAAAACTAAACATATATATAGTGATATGATAAGACAAATTTCTAATTAGAATGAGATTAAATTTATAATATTAAAATAAAAAAATAATAAATTGATATCATACTTAGAATATGATTCGATTAAATTTTCCAATAGAATTTAGATTTAAATAGGAAATTAACATAACCAATCAAAATTAAACCAATCAAAACAAAATTTTCAACCAAAAAAATATAAGTCATCAATGATATTATTGACAATTTATAAACTTAGCAGGGGTATTTATGGAACCCAATATTCTCTATTCACCGTTATATATATATATGTACACACACTAGTCTTTTTTTGACGTACATTGCACGTTGATTATGCTTGTTATCTACTTATTTTGTAAAGCTCTTTTAATTTTTTTATCTATAT
This sequence comes from Jatropha curcas, assembly GCF_041381405.1. NCBI lineage: Eukaryota > Viridiplantae > Streptophyta > Magnoliopsida > Malpighiales > Euphorbiaceae > Jatropha > Jatropha curcas. The sequence goes on from NC_143161.1 coordinate 12,774,346, forward strand.
AATATTAAAAAATAAGTTTTTGTTTAGATTAAAATAAATATAATTGGTTAATTTCTATTAAACTTTGTCGTATAAGCTACTTGTAATGTTATTTCTTATATACTTCATTTATTTTTATATAATGAAAATCGTCTCAAAATAAACTTCAATCTCATCCCTAAACCTAATCATTCCGTCCCTAATTTATGAATGCAGATTCTTAAAACCCTAATAGGTGCCAAAAAAAAAAAAAAAATCAAGGCATCTCTCGTCTCTAACCTCCTGCTCTCAATTCCAAATCAATATCTCTATAAAAAGGTAAAAAAAAAAATGAATGCAAAGATGATCTGAATTGATAATGATAATCACTTTACTATAGTGGCAGTATTATTTACATATTGCATTAGAGGAAGGAATATATGTACATATACATAAATTCTTAAAACTTCAAAAAGTAACCAAAATAGAAATATATAGTTCTAGTTTTTCTTCCAATTTCATAAACAGTATTTTCTTTTAAGCCAAATAGATTTAGAATTTAAGAGAAAAATATTAAGAAAATTAAAAATACTTAATCATCAGGGAAGGGAGATATAAATCTCTTACTAAATTAAAGTGATAGTTGTAACATCCTAGTGCGTTGAGTTGAGTCATTTCATAGAGGAAGGGTGAGTTGGGTTGAACCAAACCCGGTTGGGGTAGCATGAGATGATAAGTGGACTTATTTGCATGAAAAAGTTTAGGCCTTGTTTTCAGCCAAACATACAGTGTGGGGTATTAAGTTGTGTCTTTGTACACTTGAGGTACCAAGTAGATATGTTACACAGCCAAGTCATTTCTTCTAGAGACTACCCGTTCTTATCAGCTCACTTTCCCATTTTCATATTCTCTTCTTACTTTCCCTCCCGTTTCCTTGCAAGTTTCATGCACGTTAAGCACTAAGTCACCTCCAAGTAAGTAGAATTCCTTGAAGTGTGATGTTATTTTCTATTTAATTTAGTTGTAGTGGAGATGAGTTATGAGAATTCTTGTGTATAGGAGAAGAAAGTTCCAAAGTTGCAGAAAAGAGAAGTTAAAACAGAGCCCCAGCTTTGTGGCAAGACAGGTTTGATATCTCTTGTTATTTCCCATGTTCTTTGCATGAAAAATTGTGTGGAGTGTTGCTCATGAGATGATATGTTGCTTGTTGTTGGGTGGAAGTACTGGAAATGATGTGAAAACAGGGGATGAACATATGAAGCGGAAACAGAGTTTGCTGGAAATGTTACCAGCAACTTCATCTTGATTTTGAACCCATATAATGATGGAATTAGGAATTGTCATAGAAGACTTATTTGTTCCTTTCTGTGTTAGCTTTACATGGGCTTTTGAATCATTCAATTTGGAGTTAGCTATTGAGAGTTATGGCCAAAAGAATACAGACTGCACAGAATCACGTCGCGCGCTCGCGCATACTGGAAAGCAAGTCGCGCTCGCGATTTCCTATTGCGCGCTCGCGACTTGAGTCAGGTAGCTCTCTGACTCTCAATTGCACAACTCGCGCTCGCGAGGATCACATGCGCGGTCGCGACTTTGGCCAGAAGCTCTCTGACTCTCAGTGTGCGCATCTCGCGCTCGCGAATCACACAAGCGCGCTCGCGACTTCATCTCGCGCTCGCGACTTGTGCTGCGCGGTCGCGACTTCAGCCAGAAACACACTGACTCTCAGGATGCACAAGTCGCGCTCGCGACTTTCACATACGCGGTCGCGACTTGTGCTGTGACACTCTTTTGCCTTTCAATTGCTATGTAATCACATTCCTTTGCTCAACATGCATGCATCCAATCATTTTACAACACAAATACAACATAAGAACATGGATTAAAACAACATACAAGCATTCATATGATGTGAAAGCAAATCAATATGATGAACGATGACGTTGTGAAACCATTTATGTGCTATTGTATTACATTGTTGACATGCTAATCTTAAGCTCCATTGAGGTTAGGTAGAAACCATGTAGATAAGGCTATGTCGCGACATATGATAGCAGATCTGCGCCCCATACAGTTTGGAACTCCGGCTACAGGCCGTTGAGTGGATATGATTAAACCGTGCGGTGCAAATCCGGTTAGGGGCACCAAAGCGGACAGTATCTCACTAGGTCATACAGTGGCATAGGCGAATCCGGTTCGGGGCCTATAGCCTACAGTATTCATACAGGTTATCTTATCACTTCGGTTTCACTATAACCTTATGGAGCCATACAGACATTGTAACTAATATTTAATGAATTATACAGTATAATACACAACAAGAAAGATCATTCAGATAAAATGAAAGTAAGATGATATGTGTGATTATCTGTGCCTTATGTGTTTACATGGTTGTTACTTGGCTCTTTGTACTCATGTATGCATTTAATTGTTACTTGATATGTTGAGATATCCACTGGGCTTGTATAGCTCAGCGAGTTACCTGTTTAACTCGCAGGTTTTTTTGAGACTGGTCTAGAGAGCGTCAGCTTACAACTGCAACAGTTCATCTGTAGAAGACTCAGTCTTCAGGGTAGCTTCTCATTTTGATGTGTATTTTTGTTTCTTCCTTCCATGGCATGTACAGGGCACACAGTTGGGCCCATTCCATTTTGTACACTCGTATCATGTTATATATATATTCAGTACAGTATTAATGTAAACAGCTTTTGTATTATATATATATATTCATTATGATAGCAGCATGCCAGATCATACAGTCATCCAGTTTTGTAACATCTCGACTCGGTTCATTCGGGCTAACGGGTGGACCGGGAAGGGGTGTTACAAATTTTGGTATCAGAGCCCTAGGTTTAATTTCCTCGGGCTTGAATGCATAAGTCAGTATATGTACATGCCATGACTACCCTGATGAACTAAGCAGTTGTTATTATTTTAGGAGGATGTCTCAAGAAGGTGAAAGTGAGTCACACGCCTCCAGAGCAGTGGAGGGTGAGTCTCCAGCAGCACCAGGTCAAGCTAGAACAGTGGAGGGTGAGGCTTCAAGAGCACTAGGTCAAGAGGTGCTGTTAAAGCAACTTGCAGACACTTTTTGCAGGGGTGATGCCTCAAGCACCAGTAGTGGTGGAGAGAGAGAGAAAGCCCCCACTGGAGAAGCTTAGAAAATATGGTGCAAAGGAATTTAAAGCTAGTAAAGATGATAGTCCCGAAGTAGCTGAGTATTGGCTAGATGGGACATCGAGAGTCCTAGAACAATTGCAGTGTACAGCCGAAGACAAGTTGGTTTGTGCCACTTCATTGCTGATAGAGGAGGCATATACATGGTGGACCACTGTCCAACAGAGAGTGACAGCAGATCAGCGTACTTGGCAATTCTTCTTGGATGAATTCAAAAAGAAATTCATTACAGAGGCTTACCTAGATGCGAGAAGAAAGGAATTCTTATACCTGCGACAGAACAGAATGTCCGTAGCCGAATATGAAAGAGAATTCACTAGACTTAGCAGGTATGGTAAGCAGATAGTGTCTACAGAGGCCGAGAGGTGTAAGAAATTTCAAGAAGGCCTGAATGATGAGATTCAGATGGGAGTGGTAGCTTCCAGATTCAGAGAATTCTCAGCCTTGGTAGAGGCAGCTCAGGAGATAGAGCGAATTCAGGCTAATCAGCGTACTAGACGCCAGCGGTATCAGCAAAGAAGAGATCAGACTCCGAGTACACCGAGTACCTATCAGCCGGAAGGCATGAGATTCAGAGGTGCTAGTAGTTCAGCTGGTTCTAGGCCTCCTTTTAGCCAAGGCATAGCTAGGGGTGTTCATGCACCAGCAGCATCAGTTGTGGCTAGTTCTGCCGGTGGTATTCGAGGTTCAGGCAGAGGAACTGGTAGAGGCACCGGTAGAGGTGCAGAGTCAGCCGGTTATCCGTATCCACCTTGTGAGCATTGTGGTAGACGACATGGTGGAGATTGTTGGTTGGTGACCGGTAAATGTTGGACATGCGGAGCATCAGACCATTAGAAGAAAGACTGTCCGAAGAAGGCAAGAGTTCCTACCCAGTTCATAGCAGGTAGAGGTAGAGGTGAGCCTTCCGGAGTGCAGAGACAGCAATCAGAGACTGTAGACAGACCCGATACTAGGGGTCCAGCCAGGGTTTATGCTATGCGAGCCAGAGAAGAGGAGGAAGCTCCAGATGTTATAGTTGGTGAGTTTTCTTTATTTGAGCATGTAGTTTATGCTTTGATTGATCCTGGCTCATCTCATTCATACATTAGTGTACCTAAACCTTGGGTTAAAGGGTTAGCGGTTGCACATGTTGGTCAGGGTATGTTGGTTACTAATCCATTAGGAGATGTAGTAACAACTCATACAGTGATCAAAGACTGTCCAATTGTTATTCATGGAAAGGAATTTCCAGGAGATCTTATGGAGTTGCCATTTAGAGAATTTGATGTTATTCTGGGCATGGATTGGCTATCTAGACATAATGCTCTAGTTGATTGTGCAAAGAAAAGGGTGACGTTATCTACACCAGCAGGGGAAGAGATTACAGTAGTCGGGAAGCGGCGAGAGTTTTTGAGTAATGTGATATCAGCCATGGCAGCAAAGAGATTAATTCAGAAGGGTTGTGAAGCATACTTGGTATGTGCGTTACAAATAGAGAAAGAAAAGTTGAAAGTGGAAGATATACCAACAGTATGTGATTATCCAGATGTGTTTCCAGATGAGTTACCAGGGTTACCACCAAGGAGGGAAGTGGAGTTTACTATAGATGTCTATCCTGGAGCAGCACCAATATCTATTGCACCTTACAGAATGGCACCAGCAGAGTTAAAAGAGTTAAAGATTCAGCTGCAGGAGTTATTGGATAAAGGCTTTATCAGACCCAGTGTATCACCTTGGGGAGCACCGGTATTATTTGTTAAGAAGAAAGATGGATCACTCAGACTGTGCATTGATTACAGACAGCTGAATAAGCTGACGATCAAGAATAAGTATCCATTGCCTCGCATCGATGATTTGTTTGATCAGTTAAAAGGTGCAGGTATATTTTCTAAGATTGACCTCAGATCAGGATACCACCAGTTGCGGATAAAGGAAGAAGATATCTCCAAGACTGCATTCAGGACCCGATATGGTCACTTTGAATTTTTAGTAATGCCATTCGGTCTCACAAATGCACCGGCGGTTTTCATGGATCTCATGAACCGCGTATTTCATTCATACCTGGATCAGTTTGTGGTGGTGTTTATAGATGACATTTTGGTCTACTCTAGAGACAGGGCAGAACATGATAAGCATTTACGGATTGTACTTCAGACATTGAGAGATAAACAGCTGTATGCTAAGCTCAGTAAGTGTGAGTTTTGGCTAGAAGAAGTTTCTTTCTTAGGACATGTGGTGTCATCAGAGGGTATCAGAGTGGATCCTAAGAAGATTGAAGCTATTGTTGATTGGAGACCACCCAGGAATGTCACAGAAGTTCGAAGTTTTCTGGGTTTAGCCGGTTATTACAGAAGGTTTGTAAAGGGATTCTCCATCATTGCATCACCTTTAACAAGACTATTGAAAAAAGAGGTTGTATTCCATTGGGATAATAGATGTCAGCAGAGTTTTGACACTTTGAAGAGAACGTTGACTGAAGCACCAGTGTTAACTCAGCCAGTGTCAGGTAAAGACTTTGAGATTTACAGTGATGCCTCTCATACTGGGTTGGGATGTGTACTCATGCAAGATAAGAAAGTGGTCGCCTATGTCTCCAGACAATTGAAACCACATGAGTTGAATTATCCAACCCATGATTTAGAACTGGCAGCCATTGTTCTAGCATTTAAAGTATGGCGGCATTATCTGTATGGTGAAAAGTGTTACATTTACACAGATCATCAGAGTTTAAAGTACTTACCAACACAGAAGGACTTGAATTCAAGACAACGGAAGTGGATGCAAATTCTGGCTAATTATGATTATGTCATTAATTATCATCCGGGCAAGGCTAATGTGGTAGCGGATGCCCTTAGCCGGAAATCCTTGTATGCTTTGAGCTTAATGAGAATCAGCATGGAGTTGCAACAGCAGGGAGTTATTCTAGCACAGATGCAAGTCCAGCCATCTTGGATTCAGGAAGTTGCAGAAGCACAAAAGAAAGATGCACAAATAGCACTATGGGTTAAACAAGTACAGGAAGATCATGGTGGGAAATTCAGATTGGATAATAGTGGAGTCTTATTCTATGAAGACAGAGTTGTTGTTCCACAGACAGGTGAGATCAGACAAAAGATTTTGCATGAAGCTCATAACGGTCTATATACAATGCATCCAGGTAGTACCAAGATGTATCAAGATTTGAAGACAGGCTATTGGTGGCCGGGCATGAAGAGAGACATCGGAGATGTTGTAACAAGATGTTTAACATGTCAACAAGTAAAAGCAGAACATCAACTGCCATCCGGGTTACTTCATCCAATAACAGTGCCAACATGGAAATGGGATCAGATCACGATGGACTTTGTTACTGGCTTACCTCAGACACAGCGGAAGCATGATGCAGTATGGGTAATTGTGGACAGATTAACCAAGTCTGCTCATTTCCTACCAATTAAGACGGACTATTCTCTGGACAAGTTAGCAGAAATTTATGTTAGTGAGATAGTTCGACTACATGGAGTTCCATCATCCATTATCTCTGATCGTGATCCAAGGTTTACATCGAAGTTCTGGGGTAAACTTCAAGAAGCATTAGGAACGAAACTGCATTTCAGCACTGCATTTCATCCGCAGACAGATGGCCAGTCAGAAAGAGTAATTCAAATCTTGGAAGACATGATGAGATCATGTGTTATAGAGTTTGAAGGCAGTTGGGACAAATATGTATCTCTCATGGAATTCGCCTATAACAACAGCTATCAATCGAGCATCAAGATGGCACCATATGAAGCATTGTATGGTAGAAGATGCAGGACACCTGTATGTTGGACAGAACTTAGTGAGAAGAAGATTTTAGGTCCAGATTTGGTTAGAGACACAGAAGAGAAAGTGGACATCATAAGAAAACGGCTGAAAGAAGCAAGTGATCGACAGAAATCCTATGCGGATTTAAAGAGAAAAGACATTGAGTATTCAGTTGGGGATAAAGTATTTTTGAAAGTTTCACCATGGAAGAAGATCTTAAGGTTTGGACAAAAGGGTAAGCTAAGTCCTAGGTTCATTGGTCCATACGAGATTGTTGAACGCGTAGGACCATTAGCCTATCGCCTAGCATTACCTCCAACCTTAGATCGAATCCATAATGTATTTCATGTATCCATGTTGAGGAGATACAGATCAGATCCCTCACATGTATTATCAGCGGAAGAGATTGATATTCAGCCGGATCTCACTTATGAAGAAGAACCAGTTCAGATCCTAGCCAGAGAAACTAAAGAATTGCGGAACAAGAAAATAGCATTGGTGAAAGTTCTTTGGAGGAATCATAAGACAGAAGAAGCAACTTGGGAATCAGAAGACACCATGCGACAACAATATCCGCATCTATTCACAACAGGTAAACTTCAGGACGAAGTTTTTATTTAGGAGGGGAGAATTGTAACATCCTAGTGCGTTGAGTTGAGTCATTTCATAGAGGAAGGGTGAGTTGGGTTGAACCAAACCCGGTTGGGGTAGCATGAGATGATAAGTGGACTTATTTGCATGAAAAAGTTTAGGCCTTGTTTTCAGCCAAACATACAGTGTGGGGTATTAAGTTGTGTCTTTGTACACTTGAGGTACCAAGTAGATATGTTACACAGCCAAGTCATTTCTTCTAGAGACTACCCGTTCTTATCAGCTCACTTTCCCATTTTCATATTCTCTTCTTACTTTCCCTCCCGTTTCCTTGCAAGTTTCATGCACGTTAAGCACTAAGTCACCTCCAAGTAAGTAGAATTCCTTGAAGTGTGATGTTATTTTCTATTTAATTTAGTTGTAGTGGAGATGAGTTATGAGAATTCTTGTGTATAGGAGAAGAAAGTTCCAAAGTTGCAAAAAAGAGAAGTTAAAACAGAGCCCCAGCTTTGTGGCAAGACAGGTTTGATATCTCTTGTTATTTCCCATGTTCCTTGCATGAAAAATTGTGTGGAGTGTTGCTCATGAGATGATATGTTGCTTGTTGTTGGGTGGAAGTACTGGAAATGATGTGAAAACAGGGGATGAACATATGAAGCGGAAACAGAGTTTGCTGGAAATGTTACCAGCAACTTCATCTTGATTTTGAACCCATTTAATGATGGAATTAGGAATTGTCATATAAGAGTTATTTGTTCCTTTCTGTGTTAGCTTTACATGGGCTTTTGAATCATTCAATTTGGAGTTAGCTATTGAGAGTTATGGCCAAAAGAATACAGACTGCACAGAATCACGTCGCGCGCTCGCACATACTGGAAAGCAAGTCGCGCTCGCGATTTCCTATTGCGCGCTCGCGACTTGAGTCAGGTAGCTCTCTGACTCTCAATTGCACAACTCGCGCTCGCGAGGATCACATGCGCGGTCGCGACTTTGGCCAGAAGCTCTCTGACTCTCAGTGTGCGCATCTCGCGCTCGCGAATCACACAAGCGCGCTCGCGACTTCATCTCGCGCTCGCGACTTGTGCTGCGCGGTCGCGACTTCAGCCAGAAACACACTGACTCTCAGGATGCACAAGTCGCGCTCGCGACTTTCACATACGCGGTCGCGACTTGTGCTGTGACACTCTTTTGCCTTTCAATTGCTATGTAATCACATTCCTTTGCTCAACATGCATGCATCCAATCATTTTACAACACAAATACAACATAAGAACATGGATTAAAACAACATACAAGCATTCATATGATGTGAAAGCAAATCAATATGATGAACGATGACGTTGTGAAACCATTTATGTGCTATTGTATTACATTGTTGACATGCTAATCTTAAGCTCCATTGAGGTTAGGTAGAAACCATGTAGATAAGGCTATGTCGCGACATAGGATAGCAGATCTGCGCCCCATACAGTTTGGAACTCCGGCTACAAGCCGTTGAGTGGATATGATTAAACCGTGCGGTGCAAATCCGGTTAGGGGCACCAAAGCGGACAGTATCTCACTAGGTCATACAGTGGCATAGGCGAATCCGGTTCGGGGCCTATAGCTTACAGTATTCATACAGGTTATCTTATCACTTCGGTTTCACTATAACCTTATGGAGCCATACAGACATTGTAACTAATATTTAATGAATTATACAGTATAATACACAACAAGAAAGATCATTCAGATAAAATGAAAGTAAGATGATATGTGTGATTATCTGTGCCTTATGTGTTTACATGGTTGTTACTTGGCTCTTTGTACTCATGTATGCATTTAATTGTTACTTGATATGTTGAGATATCCACTGGGCTTGTATAGCTCAGCGAGTTACCTGTTTAACTCGCAGGTTTTTTTGAGACTGGTCTAGAGAGCGTCAGCTTACAACTGCAACAGTTCATCTGTAGAAGACTCAGTCTTCAGGGTAGCTTCTCATTTTGATGTGTATTTTTGTTTCTTCCTTCCATGGCATGTACAGGGCACACAGTTGGGCCCATTCCATTTTGTACACTCGTATCATGTTATATATATATTCAGTACATTATTAATGTAAACAGCTTTTGTATTATATATATATATTCATTATGATAGCAGCATGCCAGATCATACAGTCATCCAGTTTTGTAACATCTCGACTCGGTTCATTCGGGCTAACGGGTGGACCGGGAAGGGGTGTTACAATAGTAGTTAAAAATCAATTCAGTAACGAAAAATAAAATAAAAAATTAATATTAAGAATAAAACTTTTTTCATAACTCAACATATAATAAAAAACAAATTACATTAAAAAATTACCAATTTGAAACCCCTTCTTCAACTGGAAATATCATAATTTGCTGAAATTTAATGAGTTAATGAGTAAATCATGGAAATTACAAAGTAAATCATGGTAGGATCTAATATTAGTTAGTTAATGAGTTTATTCAAATATTTTGTTTCTTATTGTTTTAAATTGTAAATTTAAAATAAATAAATAAGTTGATTAATTGATGAAAAAAATTACATAAAAGAAACGTTTTATCCTCTCCAAATAAACCTTCAATTTTCCTTATAACTATACAAAAAAAAATATATTTTTTTTTCTTTTTTATCTCTCTCCTAAATAAAATATTATGTATATTATATTTGAAAATTTATTTTTTAAAAATTATATTCAATTAAACCATACGTACATAAAGAAAAAAATATTAAAAAAATAATAATTTTTTTTTTTGATCTCTCTTCTAAATAAAATATTTTAAATATAGTCAAAATAAAAATAAATATTTAAAAAATAACATATAGAAAATTTCAAATGTCTCATTATCACACACAAGAAATAAAATAATTTTATTGATAAATTATATGTTATACTATGTCTCTTGTAGAACATTGATTGCCATAATGTTGTTCACGTCTGATGGAATACTACTATACAAATAATTAGTCAAGGTCACGCATTTTATTTAATTAAATATTAAACCTGCAGGCAGACATTGATCTTATTATAATTATTAATGTCAATTAATTAATTGAAGTGCCGCATGATTTATAATATATGGTTAGAGAATTACTGCGGGAACTGAAAATTATTACGAGGTTTTTAATTAAGTATTTAACACGCAACAACAACATATAATCTGACAATAATTTTGTAGTATATGACACACAAGAAATTCCTTCTTATTGCCTATTTCTTACAACCTGTTGAACTGAAATTTTGACTTTTGGATGTAATTTTTCATTTCTGTTTCGATTAATCAAGTTACAATTAATTAAAAAAAACTTATAATTAAAGAGTACACGTAATAGTTAACTTGGAATATTAAACCTTGTCAGCTTATCCAGTTCAGGAAGTGAGAAATATTTTAATAATATTTTTTCTGTTTTGTTTTATGCATGTCCCTACATAAAAATATCTATGATTTTTCCAAAACTTGGTAGATAGGTCACGATTTGCAACTTGCATCATGCGTGGAGATGTTAGATGAGGAGCCTGCTTTCCCCTCACTTATCACGGTTACCTAACCTCTTTACATTTGTTATTAATTGGCTTTACCAAATGGAGGATAAGAACAAATCAGTAAATAATCTCCTTAATTTACTGTAATTACAGATTACATATATATATTTCTGAAAATACCATTGTGCAATATTATATATTACGATCCTACAATTTAAAAACTTTGTAAGTTCGAGTTCAAACTCTTTAAATACGGCCGATAATGAGTAGAAGATAATAGTTGATTATTGGTAAAATATAAGACGATTAGATAGTCTTCACCTTCGCCGTTGAAGCAAAGCCTCATCAGCCTAAATTAAATTAAAGATTTATTTTGAAATCCAATAATAATTAACCAGTGAAGTATTTATGTTGGTGTAGAAAATCAAAATTCATTAAGAATTTTTTCATGTATATATCTTAATCTAATTAATTTCATTAGGAAAGTTAGCAGAAAAACTTATCACCACCGAACAATTATACCCAAGTCAATAGACTTACCATATACATCCAAACCCTACCTCAGGATAATAAGAAATACCAAGATCGCAACACAAGAGAACTCAATCTAGAAACTTTTTTTAAGACGAGAAGAGTGCTAGAGATATTAAAGGATCCTAAACAACAAAAGAACACAAAAATAACCGCAAAAAATAATTTTATATTTATATCCAATCACCTAATAAAATATAATTTTTTAAAATGAATATATATAATTTTAATAATTTTAATCTCATTATTCCCCCCTATTCCTACATCAATATACGACCTGTGTCCATGCGCCAGACCGGCACTAGAACCCAAGTAAGTTTAAGGCTCCCGAGGCCCGTAGTTAGCCTAACCCATAAAATCCACACTCAACAACCGGATTTCTAGGAACAGCAATGCCATATTCCTAGCCCAACTTCAACATCTCAAATCAGTTTATGATTCGAGCCTGTTTATAATACACCTTATTTATAAAATGAGCTACTGGTCCATATATGCATTAAAATAAATAATTAAAAACGTTCACAAGTTAAGATATTCATATTAATACATTATGAGAGACATATAAGTCCTACAACTGCAGAGTTCACTAATAGCTAGAAGTAGTGAAGTTCTTACATATGACAATATATAAATTATCTATTACAAAAACTAGAAATTTACTTCTATAGCTCTGCGGAGAAGATTGCAGAGCTTCAGTCGAATCGATAGGAACTATGCTTCCTGACAAGTGAAATAATAAAAAGAGTGAGTTTTATAATGAATAATAATTATTGCATACACAGACATTCACACATTTGCTAAAATAAATCAATCTAGTCATCCGACTAGTTATATGATCACACAAATGACAAACAACAGCAATCGTAAATATTAACACATCCACATATTCAAATCACGTGGAAATTGGTCTGTGGCATCACTGAAACCCCGATACAAAAACTAGAAATTTACTTCTATAGCTCTGCGGAGAAGATTGTAGAGCTTCAGTCGAATCGATAGGAACTATACTTCCTGACAAGTGAAATAATAAAAAGAGTGAGTTTTATAATGAATAATAATTATTGCATACACAGGCATTCACACATTTGCTAAAATAAATCAATCTAGTCATCCGACTAGTTATATGATCACACAAATGACAAACAACAGCAATCGTAAATATTAACACATCCACATATTCAAATCACGTGAAAATTGGTCTGTGGCATCACTGAAACCCCGATGAGCCCATCCTCTCATGACGTGTGCACTAAGGAGCTGATCCCTATATATGGCCGACCGGTCTAATCCTCACTTGACCAACCCTCTCATTTTTTTTATACTCTCTTTTTTTTTCCATACCAACAAGAGGTCACCCTGTGATTTACCATATAATTCATATCATTAAATGCACATGGGGGCGCGGATCTCCCGATACGTGGCCGACGGTATCGAATACTGCCCTCACAAACCCATGGTGACCCACTTCATCCCAATTCCTCACAACAAGGCATAGCAATATCACAACACAAATAATCAAACAATGCAATTAAATGCAAGCATATTAAGTAATTAAACACTATCATGCAAGGGCGCAAATAAACATTCATATACCAATTCAAATAAATACAAGAATATTAAATAATAATATAATATAATAATTGGTTCTTCAAAAATAAATAAATAAATAAATAATAATAAAAATAAATAAAGAACTTTGTTTTAAATATATCAAGTTATAGAATTAATCTAAATAAACCTATTAACTTAATTATTAAATATGACTAGCCTAGATTGCATCGAAATTTCGGTAGGATTTTTACTAAAATTTAATTAAACCACAATTCAATAATAAATTCTCAAAGCCCATCCATCGGGCAATTCACAACCGTTAATCTCATCCACCATATCCATTATTCATCAATCATACCTCATCTACCATCTTCGTAACTCAATATCCACTATTGTACCATAGGTTAATACATTCTTTAACTAAGAACTAAATTACAAATTAATAAAGAAAACCAACTGCTTATTATTGATTCATGATTTACACTTAGAGATAATAGGGTCCACTATCATAATCATATAGAGATAAACTTGCCTATCTTAAATTCACCACAATAATCAATTCTAGTTAATATAAATTATCAATTATCTAATTGGCTGACTAAGTCTTACTAAGGTCACGCTAATTACTGCTTTACGTAACGATTTAGGGATTTAATTAAGTCGAATAGTGATTTTAATCACATATCCATAATCTCCGAACTAATTCCTACATTCTAAGTTTAAGGATTTTTGGGACACCGAAAACCTTCGCAGGCCACCGCAATCACCGCCGCCCATGGTGATCGAAGAGTGGCAGTACCGGATTTCACGTCTCTCTACACCAAGTTGTTTCAAATTTCATGAAGCTTACAAAAACCCTATCAATTTCTATAATCCATGCCCTAATCTAATATAATAACAATTTCTCATAGTTAAATCTTAAGTTCTACTTCTCCTAAAACCTCCAATTAATTCACAAACTTTAAAACCTAATATTTCAAAGTCCTTCAATTAACTATCTGTTCGAAGTCAACTAAATTACCCAATAAACTTAAATTTGGAATTTATACAAAAAAATGAGGAACTAGGTCTTAGAGCGTACCAATCCAAAATCGGATGATGATTTCACAATCCACGCGAGGAGAAGATGATTCTGCCTCTTGGGGTCTCGTCGGCCGCTCGCTGGAGAGTCGCCGTCACCGCCGTCCAGTGGCCGGTAAATTGAGTTTTTGCCAGAACTGTGCGATTCATACATCCCAAAACTCGAAATTTCACAAGGAGCTCGATTTTGTCGTCCGTTTGTTGAGCCAGTGGCTAGTTTGGCCGGAATAGGCATCGACAGTCACTTCTATTCATCCCGTTGGAGATCCGTTCAGCGTGAAGGAAGGCTGGGATCGAGCTCAGCGATAGGAGAGCAGCATTTCTACACCGGTCTCATCGACTGGGACTCGCTGGAAGTCAGGAAAACGAGTCGGCGAAGGTCAGCGATGCCATTGGAGAGACAAAGCGCCGATTCACCGTAGTCAAGATCCATCGATGACAAGAGATGTCAAGACTAAGATCATCAATGTCCAGGGAGCGATCGCCACTTCGTCCCGTCGGTTTAGTAGCCGGAAATCGGATTGGGAGAGGGAGAGAGTCCATGATGAGCAGCGCCGGAGAAGAAAGGAATAATAAGAAGAAGAGAAAAGGATAAAAAATCTGGGTTTCTAGACTATTTGTGTTCGATTCGGACTTGTTTAGTCCAATTCAGCGATTTAATTCGGTTTTTGCTTGGTTTACGGATTTTTCACCTAATTTTCAGAAAATTCAAACTAATTTATAAGTCTGGTTTAGTAGTAACAAAATATTTTTCCGTTGAATTTCATTAGCAAGAATTTATAATTAAATTTTTAATTGAAAAATTTTTGAAAAAAATTTTCTGGGTTGTTTCACTTAGAGATGGCCATATGACCCGGAACCGTCGGTTCGAACCGGTCCGAACCTTAACCGGAATCGGTGAGAACTGGAACCGGAGAATTTCGGTTCGATTCCGGTTCCAAATTTTTTGGAACCGGAACCGGCAGTTCTAGAAAACCGGTCGGAACCGGACTGGAACCGCAGTTCCCCGGCCGGTTAGAACTGCCTGTTCAAACCGGTTCGAACCGGCGATTTTAGCCAAACTGTCAGGTTTTTTTTTTTTTTTTTAAATTTTATTGTGAAATCTCTTAATTATGTTCAAGTCTTTAAAAAAATAAATTTAATTGAAGTATTTTTTAATTTTTTAGGTGTATCTTTTAATTTTTTATGTTCAAATATATATTTTTTTTAAACTGGTCTTCAAAATTTAAAATTATGTTCAAACTTTTTTAAACAAAAAATAAATTCAGTTGAAAATTTTTTTAAAAAAAAATAATTATGCTCAAGTCTTTAAAAAAAATAAATTTAATTGAAGTATTTTTTAATTTTTTAGGTGTATCTTTTAATTTTTTATGTTCAAATATATATATTTTTTAAAACCGGTTTTCAAAATTTAAAATTTAAAATTATGCTACTTGCCGGAAAACCGATCGGAACCGTCGGTTTGGTCACCGTACCGGAACCAGAATCGGAACCGTTGGTTCCAAACCGAAACTGGAATCGGAACTTTTCGGTTCGGTTCCGGTTTCAGTTTTTTTGGAACCGGAACCGCCGGTTCCGGAACCGTGGCCACCCCTAGTTTCACTAACAAGCAAATATAAAGTTAATAATTAATAGAAAACAAAAGCAAAATTAGCTTAGATAATATACTGATAAAACTGAATAATCGTATAAATTAGTTTAAAAACAAAGAACAATGAACATCAAAATAAGAATTCCAATTTTCAATTTACACTATTTTCCTCGGCAATTTGGCAACATATAAACATACATTCGATTCCAAATACAAACTTAAAATAACAATTAGTATTCAATTTAAAGAAATACAAAAAATACTTGTATAAAATTGAAAATAAATGAGAATATTAAAGTCTTATCTCAAAAATTTTACCAAAAAATAAAACTAAATCAAATTTCGTGAATAAGAAAATAAGAATGGATTTTCGCTAAAAGCTATGTGGCAATTTCCAGAGAGAGGGGTAATAGTAAGGGCCACATAAACTTTTATTTATTTATTTTTAGAGCGAGATAACGAAAGAGAGATTTAACTTGCTTAGGATGATTTATTTATTTTTATTTTTCTAGTATTATATTTACATTTATATTTATATTTATATTTATATTTATATTTAATGTGTTATATGTAATTTTTTTAAAAAAAAATTTGGGGGCCATGGCATGCATGCCCCTTGTATGTTTTGCCTCCATCGATGTCAACAAAAAAATATCTATTTAAAGTTGGATAAGAAAAAAAAAGGACGCAACATATATAAAAAAACAAAATTTATATACATCAAGGTCTTGCTACTAAATAGATAACAAATATATTCAAAATTTAAATCAATAATATTAAGAAGATGCTACTATTAAAAAATAAAAATAATAACGTTTTGAATATCATTTAATCATTTATTAATCCATAGATTGTTCTAAAGACACGAGAAGATTGATCATGCAAAGGGAACAATTGTATTTATTATTTTTATTATTATTTTTTATGTTTATGCATATATATCATTAAAGTAAATAATTAAATAAAAGATACTGAGCGTATATATCTCTTTCTCAATAATCTATCATGCAAATAATTAACTTTTGAAATTAAGAAAGAAATACAAGATAAAAATATTATAAAACAAGTAACTTTGACAAGTAATCACATGCAACGCACATTGTGAAATACCGATACATACCATCCAATCAAAAAGTAGAAAAACAAATACTAAACTCAAAATATTGTAAAAAAAGAAAAAAAGAATATTCAATAAACAAAAAGCCTAAAAATTTCTTTTTGCTTCAGTTTCATATATGCCAAATAGAAAGGATTTTAAAACTTTAAATGAATTTATTTTTCTAAAAAAAGGAGCGTGTAAATATATATATATATATATATATATATATATATATATATATATATATATATATATATATATATATAAAATAATTTGATCCTACTTAATTTGACAATTTAGCTCAGTTAAACTATTTTTAAAGTACAATCAGGTGAATTAACGAGAGTGATACCCCTATTATTTGGCATATAGTATTATTTCAGCTCGTTTGACCTCTTAATAAATATAAAAAAAAGCTTTAAAACAAAAGAAAAGAAAAAGAAAAAGGAGAAAGGGAACCACCATTGGAGGAAGATGTGCTCTACTAACAAATTAAAGAGGGCATTTTTTATTTCGGACAAAAAAATAAGAAAGGAACTCTTGCTGTTATGATCGAAAACTCAATAGATAAATCAATAATTACTTTTCATTTAATATTGATAGAGCATAGCTTTGAGAATATTGATAATGAAGCGATTATTCGACGCTTTCAAAATATGAAAATCATTAAGAATAACTATAATTGTTTTAAAGTTATATAAGGAGTTTTTTAAATAAAGTTGACCCTAGTAACTTTGATTTCTGACTCTGCCACAGTTGACGAGCATTATTCATATTTAATTATTTACATTTAGAAATTGTAACATGTGATAATTTCTAGGTTGCGATGTAAAGAAAAGGATATTACAAGAATCAAAGAATATTATAGAAAAAAAAAATAAAGAGAAAGAGACAAAGAAATAATAATGTATTTGATAACAATGTAATATAACACTAGTCTGAGTAAGGAATTCTCAGTGATTTTGTATTGACGTATTGCAAAGTGTCATTAGCCTTTTTCATAGATGACTTATCCCTTTATATATACATGTTGGCATTTAGAGTAAAGTATGGGATTATGGTACGCTAGGAATCTGGGCATTATCCCTAGAAACTTGCCCATATCCCTTTATTCAGTTATGTGGAGAGATCTTCAGGGAGCTGGTGAGATCATCATCTATCACATGTCCCCCCCTTAAAATGGGCAGCAGGGCGACACTTATGCTTGGCTTGCCCAACTATGGCCTTTACACGTCTCATGATACGTGCAGCTCAGTACCTTTGTCCCTATATCCGAGTGTGCCACTGATCGCTTTTATGGGCTGGGTTGATAAGTAATTGGGCATGCGACCAGTGGCCCAATATATTTGGCCACTTTATAGCAGTTGGCGATAGGAACAAAAGCATGATGTAGCCGCCTTTTTTATGATAATTGTTTTATTTTTGAATTTGAAAAGGCAACTCCTCAGTGGCCGTGGCGTTCCTGTCATTGGCAACATTTTAAGAGACTTTCCTTGCTATTTAAAGGGCTACAACTATATTCCTATGATTTTCTTGCTACAACCTTCAAATTGGCTCTTTTCTATACTTGCATTCTGTCTTTCTATATTTTCAGGTAACTTCTGCTGTTATCTCGCTTGCATTCTTTAACTTTTCCCATTTTCTTGCTTTGCTCTATTTGAAAATTGAGTTCCAGCCACCTAGATAAGGGTAAGGTCCCTGCTCTGAGGGATCTGGATCTTTGGGTCGTCGTTTTGGAAGAAGGAATCTGGTCCTAGGTGTTGTCAATTTTGACTCAGATTCAGAGGAAGAAATTCAATTGCTTCGGTTGAGGTTGCAAAATATGCCCTCACTCCCTCGTCATAGTGGTTCTAGCTCGGCTTCTAACAGGGGGTCTGGGATCACAATTCTCCAACTGTAAAACGAATCAAATCTTGAACAATCCCCAGAGCCTTAAGAAGTTGGGCTTACACACCCTAGAAAGCAGGTTAGAAACTTAGACTCAATATTGACTAAGCACGATTGAGGATATTCGTGCTCGGTATCTTATCCCGTTTGACTACACACTATAGGTACCTTTTGAAGGGACGAAAGGTAACACCCGACTGGACCACGAGACTTTTATTTTGTATGTAGAGGATTGTCGAGTCGGACTGAGGTTTCCTCTACCGAATATCCTCACCTCTTTCTACAATGAGTGGGGGTGACTATCAGTCTAATTGCTCCTAATAACATCCAGATGATCCTAGGTGCGGATATTATAGCTCGCCAAGAGAATTTCGAGTTAATGTGCACCACCTCCATCATATGATCAATTTTGCCTGGTGAGAGGGGGAAGACCACCCTCACCTGAAGGCTCACAAGGACTATAATCCATCCCCTCTGAGGAGTTCATCACTCAAGGGGAGGTGGAAAGAGAAGTTCTTCCTTGTTCATCGCCCGGGGAGTTTTGACATACCTACCCGGTGGGGCTTAGGCATGCCTCAACTAAGGCATCCTCGAGACCTGACAGCAACGGAGGAAGGGCAAGTTAGGATTATGAAGTGACACACCCTAAAACCTCCACCGCTTCTCCCTCTACTTGATGAGAATATTGCAATGGCGGCGCTTTTGGGAAAAGAAAGAATCTAGAGGGTGAGAGTGGTTTTCTTATCCTCCTCGCTCATTTACTGACCTGCTTTATTTAACTTGTTTTCTTTTTATAGAAATGCCTCCGAGAATCACCAGGGAGATATTAGAGTGCATGTCAGCTGATCGCGGTAAGCGTCTGGCTTCTCAGATGGGTCAGAATCCAGTAGGGGGCATGGAGAACCCTCCCTATCCTGGTCGAAGGACTAAGGTAGTGGCTATTGCTCTGCCCCTGCTTTCACTAGTGCCCGAGCTGCCACCTGCTGCGTCTCCTACAACTTTTGAGTTTGCTACACCTCCTTCTACCCAAAAAACTATCGAGCTCAATGGAGGAGCAAGCATTAGTACATCGCGGAGGAGCATCATTCTCCGGTTTTTGAGAAAGGTCTCGAGCTACGGACTATCGCACGACAGAAATATGGGAAAATGCCTTTGTCAGCAGTGGTGAGGTTGCTTGGGCTCTTGCTACCCAATGTGTTCTTCCCTCAGACTTGGCGCGTTAAGAAGATCTGGAGGAAGAGTCTTTCTTAGATCAAATTGACAGTGGGCTTCTCACGATATTTGTGCCCTCTCTGTTCTCCACCTTTTCCTTTTGCTTGTTTTTCCTTCTGGCCCCTTTTTTTTATTATTATGTGTAGCTGGTAAATGCTCAGAACAATGTCCGCCACCAAGCGAGGGAGTCTCGGGAAATGGTTACCACTTTGCAGGAGGATCTGTAGGCTAAGAAGGCTAAGGTAGAGAAGTTGGAGGGTGATGTGCAGACTTGGGCTCTAGAGCACAGTCACTTTGCGGGGGAGCTGGAGGAGAGGATTCAAGCCCTCACTAAAGAGGAAGATAGCCATCTAGATGCCTCTTTAAAGTTAAGCGCATGAGTGGAGCTGTCTAAGCGAATGGAGGGGGACGTGGCTGTCCGTCAAGATCGAGCGAATGCGGCCCGAGCAGAGAAAACTGCTGACTTAGCTACCGGAGCTGTCAACGATATGCTACTACCATAGTCTGATATGATAATAGCTGAGCTCCGCTCCAGATTTCCCGAGCGGGATAGGGCTTTTATGGGCGAGGTTGATGTGTATAAGGATTTGGAAGTGGTGGAGGTGGAAGCCGCGGGGGCAACCTTGTGGACATCGATCTTCAGGTTTCCTAGGAGGATACAGTTTCTGGAGATCGCCCTAATGTGCAAAACACTCCAAGAACAATGGCTCTTATTCTTGCGAGCCTTATTGAAGATGCTGTAGCTCCTTCCAGGATGCCTGAAGACCCCTATTATAGAATAGACTTTTTGTAATCATTTGTTGTGAATGAATACTTTATTTTTTGCACCCTCTTTCTCTACTAATATAATTTCTTTTTACATCCTTGCTTTCTGTGTGATGGTTTGGGCATTCTCTTCTTAATGCACTTTTCATTTTATGAGGCCTAATTTTGATTTTACTTGAGATTTATAAGGTATCAATCCGTTAAAGGTTTTTTGACTGTATGGAATTCTCTTATGAGTTTGTGTGGGGTGGCAGGGGCTCAGCCCCTTTATCGCACTTATAAATTTTTTGCCTTCAAGGACTCTCTTTTGAGTTCACGCAAGGTTGATGAGGACTCAACCCCTATATTGTACTTAGGCATTTTTTTGCCTTAAGGGACTCTCTTCTAAGTTTGCGCGGGGTTGATGGGGGCTCGGACCCTTTATTTTACTTAGGCATTTTTTTGCCTTAAGGGACTCTCTTCTGAGTCCGTGTGGGGTTGATGGGGGCTGGGCCCCTTTATTATGCTTAGGCATTTTTTTACCTTAAAGGACTCTCTTCTAAGTCCACACAGGGTTGATGGGGGCTCAGACACTTTATTGTACTTAGGCATTTTTTTTCCTTAAGCGACTCTCTTCTAAGTCCACGCGGGGTTGATGCGGGCTGACCCCTTTATTGTGCTTAGGCATGATGGATGTTCAAGTCCTGGAAATACTTTTATTCTTATTATTCGTAAAAGCTGAGGAAAAAACTTAGCTTTGCAAGGCTCTTGTTATTCAAACCTTGAGCCCCCTGGCTCACCCCGTACACTCGGTTCCTATGGATTTTGCAAGGCTAAGTGAAAAAAACCTAGCTTTTATCTAGTACCTCAATGTTTACCTGAAACAGTGTCTTAAGTTATCTGCATTCCATGTCCGTGGAAGTTTGACTCCATTGATTGGCTTTATTTTGAAAGTGCTTGGTTCCATTTCTACATAACTTTATAGGGTCGCTCCCAATTTGGGTTTAATTTTCCAACTACTGCGAATCTTGTCTTTGTTTCTCTTTTCTTTCATACTCGATCTCCCACTTCAAATGTCCGTCTTTTGACTCTCCAGTTATGATATTTAGCCATTTGTTGTTGCCTGGCAGTTGCTTTGATTGAAGCCTCATTCCTTCTTTCTTCATCTAAGTCTAGCTCAACCCTTGGAGTCTCAGAATTGACATCTTCATAATAGGATTGTATTCTCCTACTTGGCATCCCGATCTCAACGGGTATGACTGCTTCTATGCCATACACCAAAGAGAATGGTGTTTCGCCTATGGAGCTTCTAAGAGTGGTTTTATAAGACCATAGGACGTTGTTCAGCTCTTCGGTCCAGTTAGTTCCTTCCTCTTCTAATCTCATCTTGATTCCCTTAGGATAGTTCGATTGGTGACTTCTATTAAACCATTGGTTTGTGGATGAGCAATCGAAGTAATGCGTAAACTGATGCCCTAGGTTGAGCAAAATTCTTTGAAGGGCGAGCAATCAAATTGCTTGCCGTTATCTGTGACTAGCCTGTTCAGGATTCCTATCTAAATAGTACTTCATTTGTGAAGAATTTTATGATGCACGTTGGGGTTATTATTACTAGGGCTCCTACTTCTACCCACTTCGAGAAGTGATCAACTGCCACTATTATGAATTTTCTTTATCCTATGGCTATTAGGAAAGGACCCAAGATATCTATCCCCTATTCGGCGAATGTCCATAAGCTTCCAATTGGTTGTAAATCTGCGGCCGGTTGTCTTGGTACCCTGTTTTGCTTTTAGCATGGGACGCACTTCTGTACGTGATTCCGGACATCTCTCTTCATAGTTGGCCTGTAATATCCGAGCATGAGTATCTTTCTTATAGTGGCCTCTGCTCATTCATGTGCACTGCCAACCCTTCATGCACTTCCTTAGTAACATAATCTGCCTCCTCGGGGTCTAAACATCTGGTCCAAGGATGAGATTTGGATCTTCTATATAATATGCCTCTTTTGAGGGAATAATTCGTTGCTTGTCTACTAATTTTGATTGCTTCACTTCTTTCAGAGGGTAACTCGCCCGTTTTCAGATGTTGTAAGATGGGTGTGATCCAATTTGGCTCGATTGCTATAAGAAACATTCCTTCTCTTTCGATACTCGGGTTTGACAATTTCTCTGTTAGAACCCCTGCTGGCACTTCTTCATTTTTAGCTACGGCCTTAGCCACTACATCTACCTCGTGATTTTCTAATATGAGGATTTGCTTAATTTACCATGTCGCTCCTTCCTTTTCTAACTAGCCCAGTAATTGCTTTGCCAAGGCTTGATATTTGCTCATGGACGGTTCTTTTGATGCAAATTTTTCTACCACTTGATTTACTAGTATCTACGAGTTGGAGAATACGGTAATTGCCTCTGCTCGGACTCCATGGCTATTTTTATTCCGGTAATTAGGGCTTCATACTCAGCCATGTTATTAGTACAAGGGAAAGTCAATTGTACCGCATACTTGAGCCGAATCCTGTTTGAACTGTCTAGGATAATTCTTGCCCCCGCTCCTGCTGAACCGCATGCACCATCTATGTGCATTCTCCATTGGTGCGGGTAAATGTCTTCTGCCCTTTGAAGCTCAAGCGTAGTCATCTCTACCACAAAGTCGACTAAGGTTTGCACTTTTGAGGCCAAGCATGGCACATACTGTATATCAAATTCACCCAACCTGATGGACCATTTTGCCAGAAGTCTTCGCCCGATGTAGAATCTTTTTTTAAAGGGAAATTGGTTCGGACTACTCTGAGTGTGCTTGGAAGTAGTGTCTTAATCTTGTTGAGGCTGTAAGTAATGCGAAGGCCAACTTCTCAATGAGCGGGTATCTGAGTTTAGCTCCGCAAACACTTTGCTGACGTAGTATATGAGATATTATTCTCCTGCTTCTTCTCTTACTAACACTGAGGCTATGATGGTGTACGTGACTGATAGATACAAGTACAACATCTCACCTTCTTACGGTCTATTGAGAAGTGGAGGAGAACTGAGGAACTCTTTCAACTCATCCAATGTTGTCTGGCACTTTGCCATCCAATGAAAGCTCATCATTTTTTTCAATGTTTGATAGAAAGGCATGCATCTTTTGGCTAAGCAGGATATGAACCTCCCGAATGCAGTTATTCACGCATTTAACTGTTGGACTTTGTTGATGTTGCTTGGGCAGGTCATGGCCTTTTTATTCTACTATCTTTTCTGGGTTGGCCTCGATTCCCCTTTAGGAGATCATGAATCCTAAGAATTTTCTTGTAGTCACATCGAAAACACATTTATCTTGGTTAAGTTTCATATTGTACTTGGATAATACCTAGAATGCTGCCTCGAGGTCCGCTGCATGTTCTCCAATGTGCTTGCTTTTTACTATCCTGTCATCCACGTACACTTCCATTGTCTTTCCTATTTGGTCTTTGAACATCGTGTTCACTAGTCGCTGGTATATGGCTCCTACATTTTTGAGACCAAATGGCATTACCTCGTAGCAGTATACTCCTCGGTCTGTGATAAAGGCCATTTTCTCCTTATCGTGTTTGTTCATCTTGATTTGATGGTAGCCTGCTGCTGCATCCATGAAGCTGTATCTTTCATACCCGGCTGTTGAGTCCACTAATTGGCCGATGTTGGGAGTGGGTAAGGATCTTTTGGGCAGGCTTTATTTAAATCTCTAAAGTCAACACAGAGGCCCCATTTTTTGTTCAGCTTTGGGATGAGGACCACATTGGCAAGCCACTCGAGGTAGTGCACTTCTCTAACAAAGCCTATATTAATAGGCTTGTCAATTTCAGCTGTAATTACATTTTCTCTGATTGGGGCATGATTTCTTCTTTTCTTTTTTTTTTTTTAAGTGGTTTAGTGTGTGGGTCTATTTTAAGCTTGTGGTTCATGGTGTCAGGGTCAATTCCTTTGATTTCTGCCACCGTCCATGTGAAGTTCTTCTTATTCTTCTTGAGTACTTCTATGGAGGCGAGTGCTGCACTTGGAAGATCGGCTCCCACCTTCAGTTTTGTATTCTCTTCAATGGGGATGTCTAATAGTTCACCTTCTAGTTCGAGGTTCAGTTCAGTATGGTCCCTTGGTATGTCGAAAGGCTCAGCCATTTATAGTTCACCTTGAACTAGATCAGCCTCCTCCTTGCCGAGGTTGGGCACCGACTGGAGAGGAAGGCGAACTGCACACTCTTAAGGGCCATTATGTATGCTTCTAAAGCTATTTTCTGGTTTCCCCTGACTATTACAATATCATCAGAGTTAGAGTAAAATTTCATTATGAGATAGTTGATTGACGTACAAGCACCGATGATGTATAGTAGTGGGCGACCAAGGATGGCGTTGTAGGGGAATGGAATGTCCACCATTACAAATTTGACTTTTTTGGCTCTGGTATGCTCGCCGTCTTTGAGCTCTATGGTGATTTCCATGCTTCCTTCCACTGACACTTGTCTTCCTACTAAACCAGCAAGTGGTGTTCGCATAGGTTTTAGCTTGGCGGTGTCTAGTTTCAAGGCTTTGAACACTTCCAACATAATTAGATTCACTGAGCTACCATCGTCTACTAGGATTCTTCTAACTTTGTAATTTTCTATCACTCCTATTACCAGAGCGTCGGCCTGTGGAAAGTGGACGTGCTCTACATCCTCTTCCGACATAATGATCGGTTTGCGTAGGTGACTTGCTGGGACGTCTGTTCTGATGGAGTAGATTTCTCTTGCATGTCTCTTCCTTGCTGTCGTGTTATCGCCCCCTGTGGCACCACCAAAGATCATGTTAATCATACCAATAGGTTCGGATCTTACCAGTTGCTTACTTGTAACACCCTAATTTTTCTGTGTCTGAAATAGTAGTTTTACCGGTGTGTGAATAGTACCACCGGTCTGGGAGTCGGTATTATTTTGGTTCGGAAAAAATTACTATATATGTTTATATTTTCTTTAATATTTTTGGAGCATGTATGCATGGTTTTTATGAGTAGAAAGTAAGTAAGGAATATTTTTGGAGAATTTAGATAATTAGTGAATAGTGAATTATTGTGTTATATTAAGTAATGAAATTT
The DNA here is from genome assembly GCF_041381405.1 of Jatropha curcas. Lineage (NCBI taxonomy): Eukaryota > Viridiplantae > Streptophyta > Magnoliopsida > Malpighiales > Euphorbiaceae > Jatropha > Jatropha curcas. The sequence continues at coordinate 12,800,106 of NC_143161.1, forward strand.
GAGGAATTATTTTTAAGGATTAAATTTGAGAATTTTGTGGAGATAAATAATATTTTGAAAGAATTTAATTGGAGAATATTTTTAACCATTAGATGAGATTGCTATTGACTTAATCTTAGCCATCCAATTTTGGGAAAAGACTAAACTACCCTTTAGTTGCTTTATAAGTCAACTTCTCAATTATTTGAGCAACACTTTTTCTTCTTCTTCTTCTCCATGTCAATGCCAACTTCTTCTTTCTTTCTTTTTTATTTTTCTTCACTTCTTACTTGTTAAATCCACCAAAATTAACCCACCCAACTTGATTTAAGTAATTAATCCTTGAGATTAAAGTTTGAGAAGTGATTTTTGGTGAATAATTTCAAGTAATTTGGAGATTTATTACTTAAGCCAAGGGTGGAGAACCTTCTACTAAAGAGAAGGGCAAGCTAAGGCTTCAAGAGTTTTACTTAAGCTTATTAGAGCTTGTGTTTAAGGTTAGTGTTCATTAACACACTTACCTTACTTCAATTTTTGATTTTGTGAATTTATGCTATTGTGTGTATATTTGGGGATTTTGTATGAAATGATAGAATTGTTGAACTCTGGTTGTATAAACATGCTCTTGGGTGATCTTTGATGAGTATTTACTATGTGGTAGAAATCTCTTCCTTTTATCTTTTGTCTTTCATGTTCTTTTTCATGGTTTAAGTAAGCTGAAATTTGGAACAAATGTGTTATTGGGGGTGATTGAGGACTATTTTTCGATCCTTTTTATTCTCCATCTATGTCTGAGTCCTTCATAAAAGTTGTAGGTCTACTTCTTAGCTTTCCAACCCATCCTCTTGTGTCCAATTTGGGCACATATAGCTCAACTTATGGCTTAAACACTCAAACTGACTCTATACGCCAGACCACATGCATCTCTGAATTGATTGCCCATTTTGACCACTATAAGGGCAAGATTGTGTTCTGAGTTCTTCATGAAAGTTGTTGCCTTGTGTCTTAACACTTCCCTGGTTTTAGGTTGGTTTAATTTCATGTTGGCTTAAGGGTCAATTTTATCTTGAGATTTTGATGATTATACAAAACAAATAAATTCAATATTCTTGTATATGCTGATATTATTTTATGCAGAAGTTATTGTTGAAAATTATTGAAGAAATGAAGGTCCTACATCCCAAGATTTTTATTTGAAGACCATGAAGATTAATGAAGATATTTTCTATTGGTTAGTATTATAATAAGTCTTAGAAAATTATTGTAGGATAGAGAGTAAATAATTTTATAAGCACAAATCTATTTTATCTCTCTCAAAATTGTTTTTAAATATTTTTGAATAAATTTATTAAGAGGATATAGCCAAAATCTTTACTCTTCACGTTTTCCCATCCAAAATATCTTTGGAGTAAATATTCTTGGTAGCTATTAAATGAAATTCTGTAAAAAGTATTTTCTGATCTAAAAAGCAGTTTCTGATTTAATACAGCTGTCTGTTTCTGATACAGCTGGTTGTTTCTGATATAAATGTTACACTGTTTTCTAAACTGAACCTTTTCATCTCCAAACCTTGCATGTGTAAATATTAAATGTGGTCTGACAGCCATTTTAATTACAGCCCATGCATTGCCTCTTTAGTTTAAAAATGTCTGAAACTTCATTGCTCATTAAAGCAATAATCTCAACGTTAACTTCAAAAGAGAATTTCTTTTCATATAAAAACCATTTCCTCTTTCAAAAAGTTGGGATTTTGCAAAAGAGTATGAGTCCATTGTTCAAAGTTTAAATCTCTCTAAGCTCTTTTTTCAATCCCCCTATTTCTTTTCGTCTTTTTGCTTCAAGAAAAATTTTTAAGAGAAAAGAAAATTATTAACAACATTTTCTGAAGAACAGTTTTGATCTTTAAATATGTTTTCTAAATTCATTTTCTGTTCTTCCTCTGCTTATATTTGCATTTCTCTCTATCTATATAGATTCTGTAATCTGTTGTAGACATGCTCTTTATTTGAAAAACTTTTGTGTAATAACTTAGGTGAAAAGCTATGGTGTAATAGGTTATCAAGCGACCTTCTCCTTGTGTGAGATTCTAATGTCTTGATTTGAGTTTCTGTTCTCTGTAAAAACAGAAAGGGTTGAGGTTGACTAGAACCTTTGGAAAATCTAGTGGGATAAAGGTTAGATCTAGGTGTTGATCTATTTCCTTGTATTGTTGGTTTGTCTCTTACCCTTGAAAAGAGATAACATAGTGGAGGATCTCAAGATGCGTCTTGGGGAGTGGATGTAGGCGAGTTAGTGCCGAACCACTATAAATCTCTGTGTTTATCTTCTTTTACTTTCTGAAGTTCTGCTTGATTATATTCTATTTACACAACTGTTAATCTGTTTAGAAATGCAAAGTTGTTAATGAGTTTTTGATTCTAATCGTGAATAAGCTTTATCTCTGTGGATCACTAGAACTCTGGATTTCTGTATTGTGATTATACCAAGTTCTAATCTGTCCTTCTATATTTAGTGTATTTCACAATATGAATTATAATCAGTTTTCTAATCTTGCTTAAAGCTTTGTGAACCAGTTCTAAAATGCAATAACTGTTGTTCACAGAGGCTTTCTAAAATAGCAATAAACTTTGTGAAGCTGTTCTAATCGCAATAGCTGTTCTTCACAGAGTCTTTCTAAAATAGCAATAAACTTTGTGAAGCTGTTCTAATCGCAATAGCTATTCTAATCGCAATAGTTGTTCTTCATAGAGTCTTTCTAAAATTGCTTAAGCTTTATGAAGCTGTTCTAATCGCAATAGCTGTTCTTCACAGAGTCTTTCTAAACTTGCTTAAGCTTTGTTAAGTAGTTCTAAATGCAATAACTATCCTTCACAGAGTTATTCTAAAATTGCTTAAGCTTTGTGAAGCAGTTCTAAATGCAATAATTGTTCTTTACAGAGTCTTTCTAATCTTGCAATAAGCTTTGTGAGGAAGTTCTAAACTTGATAACTAACTCTCTCAAATGCTTTCTAATTTTGCTGCAACAGAATTCTGATTTTTGATTTTGAAAGTTAAATTTTTAGAAAACCCAATTCATCCCCCATCTTGGGTTGTGCCATACATAAACGGGACCCACATTTGAGTTTTTAGATAAGTAGGAATTTAATAAACATTGGACTTGGTTTTGCTGAATCAGGTCTGGACTGTTGGTCTGTGTTCCTAGCTTTTATTTACTATCTTACAGATTGATCTGGGCTGTAGTCCCTTCATAATATTTATAGCATTTAGTCTTAGCTTTCTAATGAATTTAACTTCACTCAATTTAGAGACCTATAACTTAAGTTATGTTTTAAAAACACAGTAAAGGTCAAGGTTATTTTAATGCTGGAAATTTTCTATATCTTGAACCATAGGTTTATTTGGATAAAAGTATGTATGAATCATGTGTGATGAAGTTCTCTTGATTATTTGTATGTTTTAGGAGTTATTTGACGAAAATAAGACATATCTTTGAAAAGTATTGTTATGGATATGTTTAAATGGATACTAAGGGTATATTGTATATATGTTATGTTTACTAATTTTTCCCATGAATAAATTGTTGGAAATTTTGGGGAAAAGTATGGAATTGGTTTAGATAATGCATGATGAGGGTTTAAATGAATATTTGGATGCATAAGAGTTATGTTAACATGCTTGATTGAAGGAGGAAATTCCTCCCCTTAATTTTCATTAGGAGGTCGAACCACCCTAGGGTGGTAAGGCTTACTTAATTTCTTTTTATGATATGCTATATATATAACATAAATATGATTATTTTAATAACTTTCATATGTTTACAGTTTATGAAAAATGGGTATTTAAAGTGTATATGCTTTGAATTTTAAATAAGAAAAGTATGATTTTATATGATAAGAAATTACTTATGATAAATTTCATTATGACTTTAAAAAAGTTTTAAAAGAAAATGAATTTATGAGAAATTTCCGATGTTAAGTAATTATGTTTACGTATGAAGTTTTCATGAGTTACTTAAGTTCTAAAGTAAGCTTACATTATGATTTCAAGAAGACTAAAGAATAAGACAAGTTTTATGAGAAGTATTATCAATTAAGAATGAAAATAAGGATTTTGGGCTCTAATATACTTGGTGTGAATTTGATGCGTGATTTGATTTTATTATGTAAGATGAGCATGCTTGGCATTTGATGCCGTTATGATAAGAAGCTATGATCATATGCTAGGCATTTGAGTGTCTTATGTTAGGGCGGACGTGCTCTATATGTTATGAATCAGATGGCGACCTAAGGCCATTATAAATAAGTTGGCGACCTAAGGCCAATATGAATAAGCTATGAAAACCTATCTGATTCTCTTTCTCCTAAGTGTATGCGAGCCCCTTGGAAAATATTTTTAAGGCAATTAAACGAATGAGATTATGTTATTTTAGTAACACCTTAGTTTGGAACTTAATGATTATGTTATCAAATGAATTTTCAAAACATGATATTTCGGTGCATGGTTTTAAAATAAATAGTATGTGTATTGGTATAAAAAATGTTCAAGTAATGAATTTATGATTTGGAAGAATTAAATGATTTATGTTATTAATTACAAGTTTATTTGATATTTCTTTGCTATAAATGAAAATATATGTTGAAATTTAATGAGTTTATGATTGTAAATGATTTTATGAAAATTTGTGTTTTAAGTAAGTTGCCATCGCAACTTAGGTAAGTATATGAATTATGAGCACCACAGAGTTTTATACTCAGCGCGTTGATTTTATCACGCGTAGGTTAAAATCATGGTTGCTGCTTGAAGACTAGAAGAGTAGCATCAGGGCAGAAGAGACTATTGAAGTATTAGTAGATTGAGATTAATGTAATTAAGAATTATGGCATGTATAATTAATACATTTTCGAAGATTATGTTACTTGAATTATAACTTAAGTATGTAATTATCAATTATGTTGGTGTATATATATTTGGAGATAAGCACAAGATTTATTAAATGATTTAATATAAAATATTTTAAGATAGTTGGTATGATTAGTTTATTAAGACTTGATATATATAATGAATGCAGTTACTTGATGAATATTAAATGCTATTGAGGATTTATACAATTATAAAGATGTAGAAGTGTTATTGTGTTATGATGATTATTTGGAGATGTTGGGAGTTTGGAGTTTAATTGGGAGTGTTTTGTATTCACATGTTTGGCGAGCTCAGTTTTTTAAAGGGAAATTCTTACGGTATTTCTGTAGGATTTTTCCCAATCTATATATATAAAAAAAGATTAAAACAAAATGAAATGATTATATAAAAAAAATTTATTACTCGCTAAACTTGTGAATACTCAATTACTTCTAATTCATAATCTAATTTTATGATTTATAAGTTAAGTTAGGACGGTGTCTCCGGCAACGAATGTGCAATCCACTGTCGGGTTTATCGGGACTGGGCGGTGGGTGTTACATTACTCGTCTTCTTGGAAGGTTCTGCTTCTCTTTCCTCTGGATCGTCTTCTCTCTTGACGAATTTCTTTTGTATTAAATGTTCTATTTCTTTTTTCAGCTACCAACACTGCTTGGTATCATGCCCCACATCATTGTGAAAGGCACAATATTTGCTCTTGTCTTTATGCCCTGCTGAATCAGGCAAGTCAGAGGGGATTGAAGGTTCTTTAACTCTAACCAAGCGATTGTCTGCTCTTAACCAATTGATCTCTTGTGGAGCTTTTTCCCTTCCCAGCTCTATCTTGACTGCATAAGACGAATTTTAGCAAACACGACATGATGCATGTATGCATGGATGCATGAGTATGGCATACAAAAATGCAATCACACAATCATGACATCATGAGATGCGGCTAATGTTATATTCCATCGTGGCTTCATCACGGCTACTTGAATCGAAGAAGGGCTCTTGAGAACTGATAGAATAAAATCATGCCCTATTTTGTAGCCAAAATATTTATAGACTGATTTCATTACTTTCCAAAAGTCGATTTTTTACATTAATAGTTCTCTTGAGGCCCGAACTAGGTATTTACAATTCTTAACCTCAAAGCCTGAGAGGTTTGATATGGCTTAGCATCCTCTAAAGTGAAGTGCCTAATTTCCACAAGGCAGTTGGTGATATTGTGCATGAGCGTGAATCGCGCTTCCACACCTTGGAAGAGAGTCATGGCTTCAAGTTGCACTTAGTTTATTTCAAGCAAAAGTTGATGAGACTCTTCTAATTGGTCTTCTTTAGTTTGTGTTAGAACTAGAGGAGCTTCCCTCTTAGGCATTTGGTCTTCGGCCTTGTATTCACTATTGGAAAGAGTTCGTTTGGCTCATTTTGCTTTTCAACACTTCTCTTAAGTCCTTTGCCCTTTCGCACTTTGAACGTCGGGATCGAGCCATGATAAAATACACCTATATGGCTATAATAAACAAGTTAAGTGATGCATGAATAAAGTACAACACAATTATAGTAAATATATACAAACAAAGGGGAATGAGAGTTGAGAAATGCATGATCTACACCCTAAGACATAGTGGTTGGGCCCATAAACCATCATGAGGTTTTGGACCGACGCATGTCACATTTATTGTATGCATGAAACAATCATAAATTATTAAGGTGAACCTAGGGGAAGGAACTAAGGTCAATTACATGAGTTTTAATCGGGTTTATTAGGTCTTGGATTCCATAAGCGGTAATTGGTTGTTTCCTCCCATTTGCTTTGGGTCTAAGCAAATGGTCATAATGGATGGCGCCAATTCTTTTGATATACCAAATGGTACTTGACTTATGGGTGGTGTATATTAGTGGCAAATCCAAACAGTTGAATAGAGTGTAAGAACCACAACCCCTAATATCACATTTAGGGCTTAGGGTAGAAAAGAGATTAAGAAGAGCCAAATGCATGAATGACATTTATAAGTACAAAAAGTAAACTCATTATAAAGTTAATAGCATTATTAAAGTTTGTGAATAAGTGGACAACTTTTTTGGAGTCAACTCTACTCGAACCTAAAACCAGAGATTTTGGGTTCAATCCCCAATAGAGTCGCCAGGCTTAGGACGGGTAGATTTTTCCACAAGTGTGGAAAGAATCGAATCAAACGGGCTTGGTTGATTTTTTTACTAAATCAATTTTCTTTTTTCAACCCATTCGTTAATCCTCGGGAAAGATTCTCTTACTTTGGTAAGAGTTTTATTTTTGGAATTGCCACCCTTATTAAGGAAAATCCTCGAATTAGTCGATTTTTTGGAATCGACTAACTCGGTTTTAAACTAGAGTTACAGTCCAGGAGTTAGTACTATATGTGAAGGTGTTAGGCACCCATATCACCTAGTTAAATCAGCCTTGTCGTCATCCATTAATTCACAATTCACTTAATAATACCATTAACTAAAAATGAGATGTAAGTACTTTTGATGTAATTTTTGAAAAACATGTCAATCATACACTTTAATGAAACACAAGGCATAAAAGTAAACATTCAAAGAAGGAGGTGAGGAGAAAAGAATACAAACCACACCTAAAGTACATTCTAGCCAAATGCCCTCCAAATTTCCCAAACGTCCTATTTATTACAAACAAGCATTAATTGAGACCCATAAAGGTCTTTTTCATTCTGCCATAACACAACAATAAAGTAAAACAAATTAACAACAACCATACCATACAAAAACACTACAAACATTATTCACAGAATCAAAATCACACATCAACAATCACTAAACATTTATTCATTCGCATAATGAATATATGATGCATATTCATATTATAAAATTGATGAATAAAGGTTAGTGCAACAATAATCATAATACATTTAGTTAAAAGGCATAAATTAAAGGATAGAATAATAAAGTGCTTGAAAGTAAAGAACTGCAATTACATGGCAATAATTTAAAGATTGAACAAGGTTTAAGTTTATGGCCTTGATATTCATCATGAATGATGAACGAATACACCAATCACTACTCTTAATCTTATTTATTAGTGTTTATGTGATCCATTCATGGACAAAACGCAGTCTAGACCACCTAAGGTTAGAGCTTTGTCTTTGGGTCTCCGAATCGGGCCATTTTATTTACTATTGATATTCTAAACCTCTGAATTGAAGAGCCTAGCGCCACAGGAAGAAGTGGCGTGTGCCATATGTGTGTGGCATGCGCCACACGTAGTGGCGCCTGGCCCTTCTCAAATCAGGAAGGTTTCAGAACTTTAAACATAGGGTTTTGGGTTGAACTGGCGTGAGCCACAAGCTTGTGGCGCATGCCACGCCTAGTGGCTTGCGCCACTACCATAGGTCGTGCGCCATGGAGGCACAAAGAACCCTCCTTGGTTGATCACGGGTTCCCTCACAACTAGACTTAAAATAGGCGCTTAAAACACTAAAGAGAAAAGGAAAAAGATGAAGAAATGAGTTAAAGGCTTTCAGGTATTACCTTTTGGTGATTTTCTCAATGTTTCATTCAAGAATGGATAAAGGGACCCAAATGCTAGGTTCTTGATCCAATAATCCGAGATTGAGGTTTAATGGATGTGTTTTTGGGATTTCTAATAGATCCTTGAGGCTTTTAGTGATTTAAAATCAATGAATCTTAACTTAGAGCAAAGAGAAATACTTGTTTCCTTTAATTATTAGGTTGAGTTTTCAAAAATCAAGAGTTTCCCTGAGTGTCTAAAAAATCCCTCCTTTTTGGCACACCCCCAATGCCTATTTATAGGCAAATGGGGGTGGGTGGCCCCATTTTAGGGCTGACATGGCAAAACGCCACTGGTGGGCCCTACATAAGACCGAGCCCATTTTTACTGAATTGGACCGGGTGGCACGCATAATGAGATGGTACATCGGGTGGCAAGCATAACAAGACGGTACACCAATGCGCTTATCGAGCCCTATTTTATTGCGAAACTCCCAATAACCTGAAAAATTAAAAATGGTTAAACACATGTATAATCTTAGCCACAGACCATTGGTCTGAGAATCGGGGTGATCGGAAATCCTGATCCAAAGTTATGTAAAAAATGATCTATCATCACTAAACTTTTATGGGGCAAAATTTGAGCGTCTACACTCAGGCATATAATGATTTCGTAGCTGTCTTGCAAAGGATAATGGCTAGACTAGTTAACTAGTTTCCCCCTGAGGGCCGACGCCACATTAATATAGTGTTAGAAGGAGAGAATACAATCAACAGGACAGTAGGAGAGAACATGGAAGAAGAAGATTCCTCTTGGCACATAGAAACACAAGGCAGGATCTAGTTCCATGGACAGTCAATCCCTTTGCTCGGGAATGTAGGGCACAACGATGAGGACATTCTGAGTAAAAACTTTTCAAATTTTGAGAGAATTCCAAGAAGTAGGGGACAATATTGATTTCGGCCTAAGAAATGACTACCTTTTCCCCATAAGTTTAGGATGACAAGCTTCGAGACATATGATAGAACTACCAATCCAATGAGCCACTTGGCAAACTTTCACACAGTTGCAGACTTTGTAGTAGCACATCTAGTTAAAGACAATGAGCAATAGGAAGTTGATTTTCCCGATGAGCATTTGAACTTGATAGGAAAGAAAGGATGGAAGCTCTACTTTGATGGTTCAACTCATAGTAAAGGAGTCGGAGTATGCGTCTTATTAGAATCTCCACAAGGAGAAGTTATCCCGATGCTGAAGAGATTATAGTTTGCAGTTACGAATAACATGGTAGAATATGGAGCCTCCTTATTTGGGTTAAACTCTGATTGCAATTAAAGTTGAAGAAGTTGAGGTTATTAATGATTCAAAACTAGTAATTGAGCACACTAACAGAAACTGGGAAGTTAAGGAAGACAGGTTAAAACCCTATATTGACTACCTGCACATTGTTATTCAGAACTTCAAAAGAGTGACCTTCACACACACAAGCAGAGTGAACAACCGAGTACCAAATGCCTTGGCTAATTTAGCATTAGCTTGGGAAGAGATTTCAGTTATGCCTAAGAAGTCGTTTATGATGTCTTTAGGTACCATCCTGTGTTATGAAGGAGAAAGGATTATGTGTAACATCCCTTCCCGGTCCACCTGTTAACCTAAATGAACCGAGCCGAGACGCTACAATTTGGTTGAACCTATGTCCTTTCATGCTGATATCATTCTGTATGCTGAATATAATGTCAAGCTATTGCTTTTTACATTTTATATATATATATATATATATATATATATATATAGTTACAAGACATTATACTAGTTTCCAAAATGAAATGGGCCTAACTATATGCCATGTACATGCCATGATAAGTATAGACAGAACCAAAATATCAAAATGAGTAGCTACCCTGAAGACTGGATCTTCAAAAGATGAACTGCAGCAGTTGTACGGTGATTCTCTATGGTCCAGACCCAAAACCCACGAGTTAAATAGGTAACTCGCTGAGCAAATAAAGCTCAGTGGATATCTCAACTTATAAATAAACATATAAGCACACATATCATTATATTTTCATGATTTCAATGTATAAATAAACATGTAAGCACACATATCGTTATACTTTCATTAGCTTACTTGTTGTTCATTATGTTGTATGACTTATGAAATTTTTAGTCAACATCATATAAGTGATAAATAATATAATCTCATAATTGTATGGCTCCATAAGGTTACAGTGAAACCTTAGAGATAAGAAGAACTGTATGAAACTGGATGAATACTATATGAAACTAGGTGAATACTATATGGCTGGGCTGCTATGGCCCGTATATAAATCATATCCACTCAACGACCTATAGCTGGAGTACCAAACTGTATGGGGCGCAGATCTACTATCCTATGTCGCGACATAGTCTTATCTACGTGGTTTCTACCTAACCTCAATGGAGCATATTATCGGTATTTCAATAATACATAACAAAGCATATTAAATTCTTCATATAATTCATAAACCATACTGTTTACCTGTATTCTGTCTCATTCTATATGTTTCTAACCTGTTTCATGCTTTAAGAGGATTTCATAGATAAATAGAAGTACTGCACACAATTGATATTTGCATGGAAATCTAATTGGTACACCCGCAATGCAACTTGTACCACTCATTAGATAACTTAATTTCTACCAGTCAGATTAAGGAAATTATTGCTGTTAATTTAACTGAACTCAGAAGGTTAAAATTCAGTAATAATCTTAGGTTGCATGAAGCTATATATGCATCCCAACATCATTTCTAATGTAGCCTTGAACTCTGACAGGGCAGCCTGTACATGTTTAACAAATTCTAGCATAACTCTTTATTCATAAGTCCAATTGCAGTAATTCTAAATTCTATGGTTAGCAAACACATTAGGGTACAACTTTTTCTTCTATCACATCTCCTAATTACGTTGGTCAAGTAGTCAAATATTGAGTTCAAGTAGCAACTGCTAGTCTACCCAGCTGTTGGTTTCCAGCCTGCACAGCTTATGCATCGCATGCTTTATCAGCATTTATAGACCTCTTATTCAACATTCAGCAACATATCTTCTCATTTTCAACACACTACACAAGTTCTCATGCAAGACAATTTGTTAAACTAAAAGAAATATCGAACCTTCACTTCAAAAGCTTGAAATCTTCTTCTTAGCTTCCTTTTTCTTCTACCTTTGAGCTCACCTCTCCTATACATAATAACTCTTATGAATAATCTAAAATATCACTAAATTATGAAATTCAAGAAATTCTACTTACTTGGATAGAATAGAGGTTGAATTTAATGCTTGAATACCATTAGAATTGATGGAGAAAGGAAAGTGGCATAGTAATGTAGATGAAGGAGATGAAGATGAAGATGAAGAAGATGATGGAGAAGGGAAAATGAAATGGAATTCTCGGGTAACCTCTAGATTTATCTCTAATTTATATTACAAATTACCAAATAGTACCTAAATTTTCAATATTTTACAATTTAATACCTAAACTTTATACTTTATTTCAATTCAGTCCTAATCCTTATACTTTTATCTTTATGTTTCATTCAATTAAGTCCAATTCTTTTTATCATTATTGTAAATCCCATTCTACCCCACTCTGGACTCTAATGGCTCGAACCAGGTTTTGGTTCAGCCCGACTCAACTCGACTCTATGCAACGACTCGATTCAGTAGGATGTCACATTATGGATATAGAGGAAGAAGATCAGCCATGGTTTTACGATGTTCTGCAATGGATGGCTAAAGGGGTTTACCCTGATTCAGCTACTAGAGATGACAGAAAAGCCATACAGTTTTTAGCATTACAATTTGCAGTCTTAGATAATCAGTTGTACAAGAGAATGTCAGATGAGGTATTATTGAGATGTGTATCAAGGAAGGAAGCTGAAGAGATTATGAAATAGATCCATGCAGGGGTTTGCAGCACCCATATGAACAAAAAGCACTAGCAAAGAAAATTCTCAGAGAAGGATTCTTTTGGTCGACAATGGAAAGGGATTGTATTTCTTTTATGAAAAGGTCCTTCGAATGCCAAATTCATGGAGACCTGAGTCATATTCCACCTTCAGAATTACATCATTCTATTTCACCATGGCCATTTGTAGCTTGGGGAATAGATATCATTGGCAAAATTTCACCACCTGCTTCTAATGAGCACGAATTCATTGTGGTGGCTATGGACTATTTCTCAAGATGGGTCAAAGAAGAATCTTTTTAAGAATATCGATAACAAGCAAATGGCCAAGTTCATTGAAAATAACTTGATCTACAGATAAGGGAATCCCCATCATATGGTGATAGATAATGGAGTTCAATTCCAAGCCGAAGTGAGGATACTATTAGAGAAATATGGAATTGAACATCATAAATCTTCACCATATCAACCACAAGCTAATGGGGCAGTGAAAGTCGCAAATAAAAACATCAAGAATATACTGAGGAAAATGGCAAAAAATCAATATGATTGGGCAAGCAAGGTACAATATGCTTTATGGGGTCATAGGACCACCGACAAATCTGCGATTGTGGCAACTCCTTATTCTCTAGTTTACGGAATGAAAGTTGTGCTACCAACGAAAAAAAAAAGTGCAGTCCTTGCACATGATGATGGAATTCAAGATTCCAGAATGTCAATGGGTAGAAAATCATCATTAAGAATTAGCACTCCTAGATGGAAAGAGGCTTAATGCCCGATTCATGGATCATCTTCATAAAAGGAGGATAGCTAAGCGCTTCAATAAGAGAGTTCATCCGAAGCTGCTTAGAGTAGGGGATTTAGTCCTGAAACAGATGCAGCCAAACATTCATGATCTAAAAGAGAAGTTAAAGCCTAACTGGGAAGGCTCATTTCTGATCAAGAGAATGTTTTCCGAAGGTGCAGTGAAGCTATCAGACATGGAAGGCAATGAATTTACAGAACTAGTCAATTTGGATAAACTAAAGAAATTTTATGTATGACTTGAAATATTTATGGCAAAGCCCAATTAATAAATTCACCTTTTGTGTTCTTATTAACGTTAAAGCTTGTTATGCTAAGTTGGTGTTGATATGCAAATGATGTCAATTTACTTTGATAACATAGAATAGCAGGAAATATATCAAGCATTTTCAAGCAAAAAGAAATTTCATTCATAATAAGTGCATATATTCATATACCTGCACTATCAATAAGTGTCTAGTACATGTCATTAGAGAGTAGGATAGAAGCGTCTATATGCTAGGTCCTAACAGAAATCTAACAGTCAACAGATCAGCTGACTCTGAATCAGCACTGACTTCAGAATAAGCCTATAGCCACGAGCGGTACAAGTCTGAAGAAGAGGTATCGGCCACATTAGAAATGGGTACAGTCGTACGACTATGCAAGGTGAAATAAAGCGAGATAGAAATTGCTGTGTAATAAGGCCACCCTCAAATCGAGTGTAATCAGGGAGAGCCTGATGATGAACATATTGCCTAGCTATACAGCGGGGATAATAACCTACTACCATAGTCAACCCACACAGGGCCACATAAAGCATGTATGAAGAAACTATGACTCGCTCTATATACCACCAAGGGCAAGTCCATCTGACTCCCTTGGAGATAAGATCTTTAAAGATTGTAGTCTAGTCTTCAAAAGTATCGTTGGTCAGATGACGATGGCATCGGATATAAACTCACGGCCTATAATCGAACATCAGATGGTCTGATGGTGGATCGATCACCTACAGCTTCTCAAAAGCCCACAACGGCAAATGCATTCAAAAAAAAAAAAGCTCGTCAAGTGAAAAACCCGCAAAGGGCAACTTAAGCAAAAGTTAGAGCATATAAAAAAAAGAGAAGAATAAGTAGAAAAAGCAAAATGCATTGACCTGCAGTAGAAGCGAACTCCTTATCGGACCAAGTACCAAGCTAGAGTCTCGAGCATGCTCTTCCGGCCAAGTAAATGTCTCAACAAGAATAAGTGGAAAGAGCATGCGTCGCCTAGCCATCTGCTTGACTATGGGTACCAACCGAAGACTGCCATAGCCATCAATACCACTGAGTAGCAAGTACTGACTCAGAATACAGAGACAGATAAGTGGAGGCAAGTACGGGCTAGTGCAGTCCATACTCAATGCACAGTCGACAAACGGCCGCAGGGGCATGACATTAGCTCCAAAGTCATAAGACGGAATCTCATAAGCTAGGAAACTGAATACAGGTAGAATCAGTGAAGCAGGGTCAATATCCAACCGGGCACAAGAACTTCTTCGGTTACAGGTATTCTGCTAGAAATAATGTTGAACTCTTCAAACAACGACAGATCTCAAAGGCGGCAAAATAAGTTGTCTGAAGAATTGAAATGGTTAATCAAACATTGCAGTAAACCGGGTTGAACCTGAATGTTCCGATAGTAGCTCAGCCCGTTAAGTTCAAATGGTGAAAGCAAATCCTAATCCTCACAACTATGCAGGTCCCAAGGACCGATGCATAAAGAACGGGGAAGAAATGAAGAGTTTGGGGAAGTTTTTGAGTGAAAGTTTTGTCTGGAAAAGGAGAAATGAGCTTTTAAAGCGTGTATGTGTGTTATGGGCTTTTATAGTAAGAAATAATAAGACAAGTTGACAGCTGGTTACCACTGCAGCACTAGTGGTGCACGCTACTAGTTAGCAGACAGCTGGAAAATATGTTGTTCTGTTGTTTTTTTACTTTCAAACTCGACAAACAGCGCAAATATCAGCTATAAAGCAAAAATACATCATCACCACTCAGAGATATGCAAAAAATTGGCATTTGTCCTTCTATAAATAAAAATATTCATTCTTTACAAAAGTTCATTCCCCAACCTGGGTCCAAAATACAAAAAGCAAGAAAATAAGAATAAATAAACTGTGCAGCCGACTCAAGACATGTTTGAAGCTGTCTCCTCTGAATCATCACTACCGGACTCCTTGGTCTCTTCGACGATAACTGGCCGGCATCTAACTCCATGACCAGCACCCTCGCCATGCTAAATCCCCTGACCTCGGCTAGCTAGAGGCACCACACTAGCTCTATGCATACATTCATAGACATTAGTAATTGCATTTCATGCATACATTGCATATGCATTGCATATTTTCTTTATGTTGTTATTTATATACTTACATATACGTGCTCATCAGAAAGCCTCACCACTACTAACTTGAGGTGCACAACTTCATACATGCATACATGGCATACGCATTGCATATTTTCTTTGTGCTATTGTTTATATACTTACAGATACATGCTCATCAAAGAGCCTCACCACAGCTAACTTGAGGAGCGTATCTTCATACAGTTGAAGCATCTCATTGTAGTTGAAAATGGACACTTGCAGAATGGGACAGGGGCAGCCAATAAGTGGGTGAAATAATAAAAGAGCAGTTTCAGAATAAAAGCAGAGAATACTCACATGGGTACAGCCCGGTGGAAACATCTAGTATGGACTCACAAGATGAGTCTCCAGCATACCCTGTGCAGTTTGCCCTGTGCGATCCAGAATAAAGAAGAAAGAAGCACCAGGTTCGTGCTCCGGCTTGCCAACGATGACAGCCGTGTCCGGAGCCTCAGAATGAGAACCTCACCTCGCGTGCTTGCCGTGCTGCTGCTGCTATAAGAATAAAGCAAAGTCAGTGAATAAAAGAAAATAGACTGGGGAAAGCCAAGAGCAGAATAATAAGGATAAAACTCACTTGAGCTAGGGCATTGCCTGACCTTAATGCATCTCCTCGTCTCGACAAAAAGATCAAATTTGGATGGAGGAGGGATATGGACCAAGAGCTGGGTCCTCACAAAAATGGCATAAGCGCTAAGCACGAAAGCGGCCAAGTGATCTGTGGTAGCCGATCCTCTTCGAGCGGCCGCAATATCCTACTCCAGCCGTATGGATTGGGTGGACAGCATGTAATAGGGGAAATTATGAGGCGCTCTCCTCTAGTCCAGTCCTAGTTCCCACTCATACACCCTCTCCCCAAGATAGTACATGTCATAGAACAGGCTTGGAAGAAGAAGTCGTCTATGCTGGTAAGTCGCCTAAGCAAGGGCAACACATCGCTTGCCATAGGTAAGTCGCCTTGTTTTGCACGCCACAACACGGTCTTCAATAAATTCACACACACGAAAACACATAAATTCACATAAACACACACGAATTCACTCAAACACACAAATTCACATGAATTCATGTAAATTCACACATTTTTATGCAAAATCACGCTCCACACGTGCACGCTTTTCTAGTCCTAATCACGAAATTCTTAATTCTAACCATCGGCCAAAGGCCTATTTTTCTATCAGAAAATTTATTTTCATCAGTACCTCTCAAAGTGGAACATTCCAAAATTAAAGTCCCCCGAGGCAATGAAAGTTCCTCATGGCACCAAAGCCATCCCAAGTGGCGCACCCAAGCCGTCCGAAGTGGCGCACCGACCAAAAGACGACCTCCCACAATGGAGCTTTTTAAAAAGTCGTCGTTTGGTGCAAAGAATTTTATCAAAGTTGCCGTTTAGCATAGACAATCGTAGAAGCCGCTGACGACCACCATGGCACACCTCCTCTGCCCTTCACCGTCCAAAGGACAACCTTCGAAAGTGGAACATTTCAGAACCTAAAGTCCCCCGAGGCACCCGTCCACAAGATGACCTGCCATAGTGAAGCATTTCAACAAAGCCACCAGCTGGCATAAATAGCCGCAGAAGTCGCCAATACTCACCATGGTGCAATTGACCCGCCTAACAATCGCCAACTAGCAACCACATCAATAGAGCCACCAAAATGGTGCACTTCATCCACCCAAGTTGTTCAAGGAATGCAAATCAAGTAAGTATTTCTTACTTACGCGTCTACTTTACACTTTGACGGCATCTTGCTTAAAAAGCATAATATCATCAAAATGGGGACAAATTTTAGACACTCAAATTTTACCCCTAAAGGCTCAGTGATGGTAAATCATTTTTTACATGAATTTTGATCCAAATTCTCGATCGGCCGATTCTCGGATCAATGGTCCATGGTTGAGATTATATATGTGTTTAATCATTTTTACTTTTTCAAGTTACCGAGCGTTTCACGAAGAAATCGAGTCTAAAAAGCGTGTTAGGCCCACTCGACTCACTTTCCGGTGTACCGCCTCATTTTGCGTGCCACCCGATCCGATTCAGTAAAAATGGGCCCAACCCTATTGCGGGGCCCATTAGTGGCATTTTGCCACGTCAGGCTAAAATGGGCCACCCACCCCCATTTGCCTATAAATGGGCATTGGAGGGTGTGCCAAAAAGTAGAAATTTTTTAGACAATTGGGGAAACTCTTGATTTTTGAAAACTCAACCTAAGAATCAAAGGAAACAAGTGTTTCTCTTTGCTCTAAGCTGAGATTCATTGATTTTCAATCACTAAAACCCTCAAGGATCTATTAGAAATCTTTGAACCACATCCAATAAACTTCAATCTTGGATTATTGGATCATGAACCTAGCATTTGGCTCATTTTATCCATTAACAAAGCTTTGAGAAAATCACCAAAAGGTAATACCTGAGAGCCTTTAACTCATTCCTTCATCTTTTTCCTTTTCTCTTTGGTGTTTTAAGCACCTATTTTAAGTCTGGCTGTGAGGGAAACCCGTGATCAACTAAGGAGGATTCTTTGTGCCTCTGTGGCGCATAGCCTACGTGTGGCGTGCGCCATAAGCCTGTGGCTCATGCCACTTCAACCCAGAACCCTCTATTTGACTCTATTTAAAGGTTTGAAACCTTCCTAATCTGCAAAGGGCCTGGCACCACTACGTGTTGCGCACGCCACTTCTTCTTGTGGCACTAGCCTCTTCAATTCAGAGGTTCAGACCATCAATAATCAATAAAATGGCCTGATTTGGAGATACAGTGACAAAGCTCTAACCTTAAGTGGTTTGGGATACATTTTTGTCCATAAATGGATCAAATAAACACTAATAAACGGGATTAAGAGTAGTGATAGGTGTATTCGGTCATCATTCATGATGAACATCAAGGCCATAAACTTAATTCTTCTTCAATCTTTAAATTATTGTCATTTAATTACTGTTCTTTACTTTTAAGCACTTCATTATTCTGTCCTTTAATTTATGCCTTTTAACTTAATGTATTATGATTATTGTTGCACTAACACTTTATTCATCAATTTTGTAATATGAACATGCATCATATATTCATTATGTGAATGAATGAATGTTTAATGATGGTTGATCTGTGATTTTGATTCTATGAATAATGTTTATAATGTGTTTGTATGGTATGGTTTTTTTTTTTTTTACCTTTAATGTTGTATTATGGCAGAATGTAAGAGATTTTAATGGGTCTCAATTAATGCTTGTTTGTAATAATTATGGGGTTTGGAAAATTTGGAGGGCATTTGGGTAGAATGTACTTTAGGTGTGGTTTGTATTCTTTTCTCCTTACCCCTTTCTTTGAATGTTTACTTTTATGCCTTATGTTTCATTAAAGTGAATGATTGACATGTTTTCCAAAAATTGCATTAAAAGTATTTACTTCTCATTTTTAGTTAATACTATTATTAAGAAAATTGTGAATTAATGGACAACGAGGAGGCCGGTTTAACCAAGCAATATAGGTGCCTAACATCTCCCCATATCGTACCTAACTCCCGTACCCTATCTCTGGTTTGAAACCGAGTTAATTGATTCTAAAGAATTGGCTAATTCGAGGACTTTTCCTAATAAGGGTGGCGACTCCAAAAATAAAACTCTTATTAAAGTAAAAGAACTTTTTTCCGATGATTAACAAATGGGTTAAAAAAAGAAAACTGATTTAGTAAATAAAATTAACCAAGCCCCTTCGATTCGATTCTTTTCATACTTTTTGGAAAAATCTACCCGTCCTCAGTCGGCGTAGGTGTCTTCTCCATTATGATACTGGAGAATGCTTATTGTCAAACAAGGGTGAGCAGGGTGAGCTATGTGATCGAAAACTCTAGAAAGAATCACAAGGTAGCTCGTCCACTCTCACCGCACCGATTTGATAACAATGGAATATAACACTAGTCTTAGTAAGGAATTCTCAGTGATTTTGTATTGACGTATTGCAAAGTGTCATTAGTCTTTTTCATTGTTGACTTATCCCTTTATATACATATTGGCAGTTAGAGTAAAGTATGTGATTATGGTAGGCGAGGAATCCGGGCATTATCCCTAGAAACTTGCCCATATCCATCTATATAGTTACGTGGAGAGATCTCCAAGGAGCTGGTGAGATCGTCATTCATCAGTATTATTTCCTTTCTCCACAAATATAAGTCATTTTAAAAGAAAGTAGGTGGACCTCGCGCATATCGTGGGTTGCTTTATTACTTTGTTATTAATATCATATTAAATGTTATTTTTTATTGTACATATAAAAATAAATATTTATAAGAAAAATAAATCCTACAACTTCAAACAAATAAAAGAAGCATATATATACATATAGGGTAAATGTATACAATATAGAAGCCTTAGACAATGAGCATTAGTTAAAACCAAGATATATACATGTAAACAAAGATAATTATCGTAAATAAATGGACAAAAAATTAAACAATCCAATATAAAACTAAAAAAAATTAAATATTCAAATATAAATATAGTTAAGTATTTTAAATAAATAATAATTTTTAAACTTAAAAAAGTATGTTAAATGATCTAATAAAAAAGAAAAAATAAAAATTCAAACTAAAATATAGATATAGATAATTATTGTAAATGAAGATTAATTTTTAAAATATAATTATTAGATGTACATGATAATAAAATTTAAATGATAAGAATATTATTTTAACTATGATATATTTTTCCCTTCTAAATCAATGACGTAAATGTTCAATTTGCTATATATACAACTTTAAGTGAAGAGATTTCTCTTTGATGTAAATGATAAAATAATAATAATAATAATAATAATAATAATAAGAATAATAATAAATACTTGAATTATATGCAATATACTTACTAAACAATTAGAAATATATTATTAAATAATAATTAATAAATTATAAATAATTAAAATTTACAAATATATGAATATAAAGTGATGAATAAAAAAATTTACAGTTTTCTATGATTTGCTAAAAATAAAAATATAATAAAATTTAAAAAATACATAAATGAATTTATAATTAGCTTTTCTTTTCTCATATCTATCGATATAATATTTCTTATACCTACATTTTACACACACAGTTGGTGACAGATATCAAAAAAAAATATTATCAAAAAAATAAATATTAAAGAGAAAAGAAATCACAGGATGAACAGAAAATAAAAAAAGAAGACCATAAAAATTGCACAAAAAATTAAAAATAAAAAAAAGGAAAAAAGAGACCAAAGGGTTAATATTATCTCAATTGAAGAAGAAATAAATAAAGAAATCAACTTAAAAAAATTTACAAAGAACAATCAAAACTCAGAGAATTGAAAAATAACAAAAAATAAAAAACAACCACTCTTGAAGAAGATCATTGAAAATGATTAGTACAGAGGTCTATATATATGGAATGATAGATAGGTAAGAAAAAAAAAATCAAAGTTTTAAAAATTTTAATTTCAAAAATTCAAAAGAATTCAAAAGTTTTAAAAATTTTAATTTTGAAATTCAAATGTTTTAAAGTATTAATTATTTAAATTTTAAGATATAGCTAAGCATGGCCATATTACGGTTTCGGGAACCGGAACCGTCGGTTCGAACCGGCCCGGAACCGTAACCGGAACCGGTGAGAACCGAAACCGAAAAATTTCGGTTCGGTTCCGGTTCCAGAAAATTAGGAACCAAAACTGGCGGTTCCAGAGAACCGGTCGGAACCGGACTGGAACCGCCGATTCTCCGGCTGGTTAGAACCGCCGGTTCGAACCAGCGGTTCTAACCGTTGTAACTGTCAGACCTGGTTTTTTTTTTTTTAATTTTGTTGTGAAATCTCTTAATTATCCCTCCCAACAGCCATAAACGACTACATAGCGGCTAGTTTCAAGGGTATTTTTGAAAAAATGAATTTTTAGATTTATTATAAATACCTCATTTTATTGACAAATTCATTACAAAAAAATCTCAACTCTCTCTACTTACTCTCTCTACAATATACTACACTCTCTACTTACTCTCTCTACAATATACTACACTCTACTCTATATTATTCATTTATTCTTCTCTAATCTACAATCTCTCTTATTAAGTAATTATTCTCTCTAATTTTTTTTATTCAATTTTCCAAATTATATTTTATTATCATATAATGGCAAGTGGAGGAAACTCAAATTCGAGTAAGGGCAAGGGAAAGATTGGAGAATCATCTATCCCTACAAACGACATCTATGATATGATTCCCGACCAATTTAATTTTGAGGGTTATGCAAATGAAAATTTGGATATTCCAACTCAAGAATTTGAATTTAATGAGCAATTTCAAGAAGATGAAGAGCAAGAGCAAGAGCAACAAGCAAAAATTGTTACAAGAGCAAGACAAAGTTCCGACATATCCTCCATTCATTTCACAAAAAAATTCAAAGGTGAGAAAATATACGATGTAATTTGCAATTATTGTAGAAAATCTTATAAATTTAAACAAGCGGGCGGCTATGGATAATTTTGGAAGCATTTGGAGACAAAACATCCAACAAAAATAGGAGTTGATCGGTCTCAAACACAAATTTCCGGGTACGCTTCTAACCTTTCTTTATTTAAATATTCTGAAAAAATACAAAAAGAAGAATTAGCAAAAATGATTTCTATGGAACATTTATCTTTTAGTTTTGGTGAAAAAGTAGGTTTTAATAATTATTGTCAAAAAGCTTTAAATCCTTCTGCTAAAAGAGTACCAAGAAATACTGTAAAACGAACTATTATTTCTTTATATAATAAAGGAAAAAAAGAGTTAGAGCTTTTATTTTCTCAACTGAAAATTCGTGTTTCAATTTGTTGTGATGTTTGGAGTGATCATTGGCAAATGCATTCTTATATGGGTATTACATGTCATTGGATTGATGATGATTGGAAAATTCAAAAAAGAATTATTGGTTTTCGTGTTTTTGATGATAAACATACTGCAAATAATATTTATAGAGTAATTGTTTCAATTTTAGATAAATATAAGTTGACAAAAAAAATTTTTTCAATTTCATTTGATAATGCTTCTGTAAATATTAGATCAATTATTGAACTTAAAAAAATTTGTGAACCAAATATTGGTGGAAAATTTTTTCATATAAGATGTGCATGCCATGTTTTAAATTTCTGTGTACAAGATGGTTTAAAAATTCTTGAATCTTTTATTTCTCCAATTAAAAAAGCTATTTCATATTTATGGACACATCCCCAAGTGATGAAAAGTTGGGCTAAATTTTGTAAAGAAAATAATAAAAGACCAAAACGTTTTCCAAGGGATGTCCCAACTCGTTGGAATTCAACATATGAATTACTAAACGAGTCTTTTTCTTATAAAGAATTATTATGCTTTTTTGTTACTAATAATATTGAGGATATTAATTTATATCCACAAAATTGGGAGATTTGTGCAAAAATTTTAGATATTTTAAAAATTTTTAATGATGTTACCTATAAATTTAGTGGGGTTTATTATCACACATCTAATTTATTTTTACCTATGTGTATTAATATTGTTACTGCACTCCAAGAATTTCAAAATGATGATTTATTAAAAGATTGTATTTTTTCAATGAAAAAAAAATGGTTATCTTATTTTAAAAATATACCACCTCTTTATTTTGTTGCTATTGTATTTGATCCTAGATGTAGAATGGATATTTTATGTGATTATTTAACTATTTACTATTTATTATGACGTATTAAATCTTGATGTAGAAGATAATATTAATATAAATATAATAATGTATGAAGTTAAACAAAATATTATGCAATTATATAATGAATTTATTCAAGTTTCTAGTTCATCTACTTCTACTTTTACTTCTTCTCAATCTAATATTCAATAATTTCCAACACAAAGGGTAAGTGGTGTTGGTATTGCTCAACAAGTTTTACTACAAAGACAAAAAAGAACAAGGGAATCTAATTCTATTTCTGAATTTGATAATTATCTAACAACTTCTTTTGAGTTTGGTGATGATTATGCAGATACTGATTTTTCAATTTTAGATTGGTGGAGTCGTCACGCAAATACTTTTCCAATTCTTTCTTTACTTGCAAAACAAATTTTAGCAGCTCCGGTCTCCACTGATGCGGTTGAACAAGCTTTTAGTCAAGGAGGAAACATACTTGATGAAACACGATCTCGTATGACACCCGATTCATTAGAAGCACAAGTATGCGTGGATGATTGGACCAAGGCCGAACTAAGAGCCCAAGAAAATCCAAAAGAAAATGAAGATTTATTTGATTTATACGATGGGTCCTCAATGGGAACATCAACCGGTGGTGCAAATAGCGATTAAGGTAAAAGTGGTGAAATTGGTTTAAGGTAAGTAAGAACTACGTGGGCTTTGATTCCTCTAAACCCCAAGAGGATACGTAGGCAACTTAATTTTTTTTTTAAAACAAAAAAAAAAAATTAAGTTCAAGCCCATTTTTTTTTAAATTATGTTCAAACTTTAAAAAAAAAAATTCAGTTGAATTTTTTTTTTTAAAAAATAATTATGTTCAACACTCAACAGTTCAAATCTTTAAAAAAATAAATTTAATTGAAGTATTTTTTTATTTTTTAGGTGTATTTTTTAATTTTTTATGTTCAAGTAATTTCTTTTTAAACCGGTCTTCAAAATTTAAAATTTTTTAGGTGTATTTTTTAATTTTTTATGTTCAAATAAATTTTTTTTAAACCGGTCTTCAACATTTAAAATTTAAAATTATGCGATTCGTCGGTTTTGTAACCGGATCGGAACCAGAACCGGACCTTTTCGGTTCGATTCTGGTTCCAATTTTTCTAGAACCGGAACCGTGGCCAAGTGTAGATATAGCTATATATTAGGTTAAAAAGATATAGGAAAATAAATATTTAAAAATTAGAAAATTTGTAAAAAAAAATGTTGAAAGAATAGAGTGCCACGTAAGCTTTTTAAAAGCTTTTTTTTTCAGGATTATATATATATATATATATATATATATATATATATATATATATATATAGATATTTTTTTCTTTATAAGTAAAATGAATTGGAATTTTATTTCCAAAAAATTTTCATTTAAAATTTAAATACTAATTCTAATTAATGATATTATAGAAAATTATTATATTTAAAATAAATAAATTAATACCTTATGAATTTATTTAATAAAATTTAAGGTAAATACATTTTTATGTTGCTAAACCAAATCTTAAAACTAATTTAAACCTATTAGAAATCCCAAAACCAAGATAAAACCAAACTAAACCCCACGATTTGGGCTAAATCGAACCCTAATTGAACATAAACCGACTTTGACTAATTAGAAAGCTCCAGAAAACAAAAATGTCCCAAAAAATCATCACCCTTCTCTTCTCTCTCCCCGATTCCAGCGACAGCCCCATTTTCCCCCTCTTTCTGTGATTTCCGGCCACTTGATCTCAAGTCCGGCTGACCAGACCTCCTTCTCGCCGCCATTGCTTCTTCAGTTACTCCCTCTACATTTTCAGTCGGTATAGCGCAGGAACGAGGGAGGTGTTGAGCTGCGATTTTCGATCGAGACAGCCAGCACCCTCCCATTTTCTTTTCGTTTTTTCGGCAAGACCAGCCAAGTCCCGCTAGCACAGACTTCCCGCCTTGTCACCACCCTTCTCCGGCTGCTATCCTCTCCGTTTTCCAGACTAGTAGCGACACAGCGACGAGTTGAAAGGGAGAGCTGTGTTTTTCCGATCGCTTGACCGGAATATGTAATTTCCGACGCAAAATACAGCTGGGTAAGCCTATTTCTACTTTTCCCCATCCATTCTACGAATTCCATTCAATAGTTTGTAAATTAAATCACATAATTTCAAGATTTTTGTATTTAGGATTCCAAAGTACTATACAAAAAAAATGCAGAAATCTTGAAGTAAACTACAAATTAAAGTTATAATAGGATGATAGTCTTATTTTTAGAGGAGGTTCTATCAGAATTTCAATGGAATCTAGACTAGTATTTATTTTAAGTAATTCTTAAACTTTATTTATTTAAATAGAGTTCTTTATTTAATTCTTTTCCTTCTTTTGTACTTAAATTTTATATAGATTGTCTGAGTTCATCTATATATCGCTCTCACAAGCCAAAATCCAAATTAGAGCTTCTCCTCTTCTTAATCATTAATAATAAATGATGCACACTATCACTAGCATGCATAATCATTTACCATTTAGATAATCAATAAATACAATTTAGTAATCATTTCTATATTATTATCATTTTATTATTAATATATTATATATTTATATTTATATCTTGTTTGCATTTTAATTATTAATTTGGTGCATCTTATATTGAATAAATTGTTTGATTACTTGTATTATGATATTGATTTGCCTTGTTTGTGTGGAATTGGGATGAAGTAGGTCACCATGGGATTTCTGACGGCGGTCTATGATACCGTTGGCCATTTATGGGGAGATCGGTGCCCGCGTGGATCTGATAATATGAATTAAATGGAAAATCATAGGGTGGCCTCCTATTGGTAATGGAAAAGAAAAGAGAGAATAGAAAAACAATGAGACGGCCGATCAAGTGAAGATTAGATCGGTCGGCCATGTATGGAGAATCAGCTCCTTAATGTACACATCATAAGATGACGGGCCATGTGTGAGGACGTCTCATGGGGGTTTTGATGACACCATAGACCAATTTCCACTTGTTTGATTATGTGGAGGTGCTCTTATATGTAAATGTTGTTGTTGTGCCATGTGCTTGACAAATTGAGTGTTCATTTTAATATTTAGGATGCATCTCGTGTGATTGCTTGTGCTATGCATTATTTATTACTGTTCTCTGAGTTGCAAAACTCACTTGTATTTTATTTAATTTTTTCAGGAAGTAGACTCTCTGTAGTTTGATTAAACCTCTGTGTCCTTCACTGTAGAGCTAGAACAGTAATTTCTCAATTTTAGCAGTTATTTAATTATGTAGCCTTATGTATAAGATCTTAATTATATTTACTTGTTGAACTCCGCAGTTGTAGGATTATGATAATTCTAATTATGTATCAGTACGAGCATGCTAAATGTTGAACTTATATGGATGTTTGAAATAATTATTTTTGTGCATTTATGGACCAGTTAGCCTATATTATTGATGTTGTGTATTCTAATTGGCCCTGAGCTATGAGATGCTTGAACTGTTTTTGGATCAGGGTATAACATGATTACAAAACTCTTATATTAAGGACTATGGGCTTACTATTCCTAAGATCCATTTGATGTGATTGGTCTATGTAATTTACGCTTACTATAGGCTTTGGGAGTCTTAAGCTTACCTAGTCCCTAATGTTGATCTGGCTTTATGGTATTGGGTTGTGACAATAACCCCTTGTTTAGTGAATTTTACAAAATTCTGTAAAATTCATTTGGAAATTCATATTTTGTGTTTGAAATGAAAAAAAAAAAAAATTTAGATTTCAATTCTAGGATGGAATTGAATATAATTATATCAAATTTTATAAAAATAGATGAAATTGTCGAATGAATTTTACAAAACTAAGTAATTCAACTTTTATGATAAAACTATTATTCTCCTTTTATAAAATTTATTTTTCAATTTTTTTTGTTTACTATTGAGGAGAGAAAGTTAAATATATATTTACACCGAATTAAATTCAAGAATTTTATTAATATTATTTTTATTTTTATATTTATTTTAATAAAATTATATAAAAAAATTATATAGCAGAAGATAGATATAATTGATATTTATTATTTATTTCTATGAAATTACTATTTCAAGGATATTTTAGAAAATAAAGCAAATTAATTTTCAATTATAAATTTATTTCATACATGATTATTTGAAATACAATTGAATTGCATATTTTAAATTAATCATACCAAACATGAAAGATCATTCACCAATGAATTCTACTAGAATTCATTTACAAATAATTTTATATTTTGAATTCATTTATACTAAATGGAGCTTAAATGTAAATCATTTTGAGAATATTAAAGTCTTATTAATGAATTTTTTTCAATATTACTCTCATAAAGGAATAAATAAATAAACTTTTTATTATAATGTAGGAAAATTAATTATTTTCTTAATCATTGTATAAAACTTTAAACGACTTATATTTATAGTCAGACCAACAATACTATTAATTAAATAAGGTACTTAAATGATGGTTTTAAAAATTGATAAATTAGTTCAAATTTCAACCTTAAGCATGAATAATGTATTAGTTCTTAAGGATAAAGAGTTGACTAACCCTTTCCCTAACACTTTGTTTGGGAGGGAGAATTTTATGGGAGGAAAGAACATGATGATGGAAAATAGCAAGAGAAAATTACTTTCACCTATTTGGGAAAGCTATGGAAAATATTAGTGGAAGGAAAATAAGTTGTATTTTCCATCCGGGCCCACTTAAAAGGTAATTTCCTCGAATTGGAGAGAAAATCAACTATTTTGCAAAGAAATTTTCACTGTTCAATGAAATTACAATAATACCATAACTTGATTCCTACAGATCCTTTATCAAATTCAACTGATTACAGTAGATTTTTTCTCAAATTTAGTTTATAACTGTGGATTATTTCTAATAAACCAAAAGAATCACTGCATAAACAAAAATCAAAATCTCCTTTCACCTTCACCTGTTATTCCATTTCCTCTTCTTTTTCAAATTTAATTTATAACTATAGACTATTTCCAATAAATCAAAAGAGCCACTGCATAAACAAAAAAACTCAAAATCTCTTTTCACCTTCACGTATTGTTCCTTTTCCTGTATAAATACCAAAAACAAACAAACAAGCAAACAAAATATTATTAAAAAAAAAAAAAAAGATTTGCAAATTTCAGTGGATAGCATCACACAAATTTTTGAAGGCTTTGCCGTAAAGGGAGAGATGAAAATAGAACAATCACAATCACAATCAGTGGTGGAAGAGTGGAGATGATGTTGTTTATGGTTTCTTGAATGACTTAGAACATTGGTCAAGATTTGTCATAAATGTGTGAGTGAGAGGGTATAAATCTGCAGGAGAAGAAAAAGGATTGGCAAAAAAAAAGTGAGAGATGAGAGGAAGAGACTTATTATGGTTCAGAAAGGTAAATAACAAAGAGAATGGATCTTCAGCTTGAGAAAAAAGATAAAAAGAAATAACATTATCTGTTTAACAATAATGAAGGATAAATTGGTAAATTTGCAATACTAATATTTTCTTTCCTCCCTTATATTTTCCTCCAAACCAAACATAAAGGGCAAAATAACATAGGAAAGAAAATAGTATAATACTATCTTATTTTCCTTTCTCTCCTTTCCAAACAGTGTAAAGGTACTCTCCCCCAATCAGAGAGAAAGTCAACTGATATAATCATCAAATTTCTGTCACGCAATTATAATTTATACTAATATAATATTCAGGTGATCCAACCTTGACTGGACTGTGGAGAGCCAGCACAATTACAATTTCCTTTTAACTTCCTCTTCCTTTCTTTTGTCCGAACCCCAGCAACTTTTCCTACTTAAGTCCTCTACAATTACATCCGCAGGCATCATCTTCTTTATCGATCTTTGCCCTCCCCACTTTCTCTTCCTTCTAAATTATTGCTATATATATATATATAATTTGACAAAAAATGAAGAGAGGAAGATCGGTTTCGTCACAAGTGCAGGGCTTTGACTTTGGCTACGTTCTATTGCTGCTTTTTATAGACATATTATTACTTGCTAGTGGATCAGCTGTGCTTCTAAGCAGCAACGATGAAGCTGTAAGTTTGGTAGCCTTCATGAGATCTTCTGTTCAATTAGATCCTAATAACTTGTTGGCCAATTGGACTTCCAATTCTTCTAGTCCATGCTCATGGGTTGGTGTCTCTTGCTCTCTTGATGGCCATGTCACTGCCCTCAACTTAAGCTATGCTGGTCTTATTGGCAGCATACGCCTCTCCAGCATCACAGCCTTGCCATTTCTCAAGCATCTTAGCTTACAGGGTAACTCTTTCTCTGTTGGTGGTCTTTCTGCCTCAAATGCTACTCCTTGCGCTCTCGAGTCTCTCGATTTGTCCTATAACAGTATCTCCAACTCTGTTCCAAAAAATTCCTTTCTTAAGCTGTGTAATAAGTTGGCTTATCTTAACCTCTCACATAATATGCTATCTGGAGAGATACCATCTACCTTTCTAGCAGATTCTCCTCCATCCCTTAAACATATAGATCTCTCACACAACAACTTTTCCGGGAATTTCTCCAATATGGACTTTGGGAGCTGCAGAAATCTCACTTTCATTAGTTTATCACATAATAGGCTTTCGGGCGAGGAGTTTCCATTTAGTCTGAGAAACTGTGAGGTAGTGGAGAGGCTTGAACTCTCCCATAATGAGCTTAGGATTAATGCCTATAAAAGCGCCTTGCTAGGAAGATTGAAGAATTTGAGGCAGCTATCTCTAGCTCACAATCAGCTTTATGGCAATATCCCTTCTGAATTGGGACAAGTTTGTGGGAATCTCCAAGAACTGGATCTATCAGCAAATGAACTTACTGGTGGTTTGCCGCTGAATTTTATATCATGTTCTTCTTTGCGGAGCCTAAACCTTGGCATGAATTTCCTTTCTGGAGAATTCCTCACTACAGTTGTTAGTAATCTTCAAAGTCTGACATATCTCAACATATCATTCAACAACGTAACTGGTCCTGTACCACTATCTTTGACAAATAGTACAAAGCTTCAGGTGCTTGATCTGAGTTCTAATGGCTTTACTGGGAGGATTCCTTCTAACTTGTGCTTCTCAAACTCCTCAAGGTTAGAGAAGATACTTTTAGCAGACAATTACTTATCAGGGAATATTCCCTCGGAGCTCGGAAGGTGCAAGAACCTGAAGAAAATTAATCTTAGTTTCAACAATCTAAATGGTCCAATCCCTGCAGAGATTTGGACCCTGCCAAATCTTTCTGACTTGATTATGTGGGAAAACAGCTTGACAGGTGAAATTCCTGAAGAAATTTGCAAGAATGGAAGTAATCTTGAGAGTTTGATTCTTGACAACAATCTCGTCAGTGGGAGCATTCCACAGTCCATTGGCAGTTGCACCAATATGATTTGGATGTCACTTTTCAGCAACCAACTTAGCGGAGAAATTCCAACTAGTATTGGGAATCTTGTTAATCTTGCTGTATTCCAACTGGGTAACAATTCACTTACTGGAAAAATACCGCCAGAACTTGGCAAGTGTAAAGCCCTTATTTGGCTTGACTTGAGCAGCAATAACCTTAGTGGACCACTCTCACCTGAGCTTGCAGACAACGCCGGACTAATTATACCCAGAACTATGTTAGGAAAGAGTTTTGCATTTGTAAGATATAAGGATATCGATGGGATGTCTTGCAGAGGAAAAGCTCTAATTGAACTTGAGGGAATTAGCACAGAGGGGCTACAAACTTCTCCTATGGTGCAATCTTGTCCAATAAACGGTATTCATCGTGGCAATACAGTTTGTACATTTTCTAGCAATGGAAGCATAATATACGTCAATCTAGCTTACAATTCTCTATCAGGAACTATCCCCAACAAGTTTGGTTCCATGAGCAACTTGCAGGTCCTTAACTTGGGGCATAACAAGCTAACTGGAAATATTCCTGATACTTTTGGAGCTCTAAAAGCAATTGGGGTTTTGGATCTTTCTCACAATTATCTTCAAGGATCTATACCGGCATCTTTAGTGACTCTCTCTCTCCTCAGTGATTTTGATGTCTCTAACAACAATCTCTCTGGTTCAATACCGCGTCATGGTCAGTTAGTCACTTTCGTATCAAGCAGATATGAGAATAATTCTGGTCTTTGTGGGTTTCCATTGCCCCCCTGTGGCTTTGAAAGTCATACGCCAAGTTCTTTCTTACAAAAGAAGAAGTCTTTGACGGAAGAAATGGGTTTTGGAGTTCAATTTTTTATCACTTTCTCTGTTGCATTTTTTGTCACTTTCCTGGTCTCATTTTTTATTAGTATCAAGATGGGTATTGGCAAGGAAAAGAGCATTTTTGGGCTAGTGAGGTGGTAAATTACTTCTTAAGAAGTTGCAGGAAAACAGGAAAAGCTTACAATTTAATTGTATAGTAAATCAATATCATCAAGACATTGCTAAATTAACATCAAAACATACAAAAATATAAATGGTGGAATTACTTGTCTTTCCTTCTTACTTCCTTAACCTCTGAATAACCACGTTACTTTAACTTCTAAAACTAAATATTATAATATCTTACTAACCTGTAAAAGTACAATCTCATTTTCAGCAGAAACACTCTTTTAACATTCACTTTGCCCTTCAAGAAGAATGTCATATTATAATTTCTAAAACCTGTCAATCCTGAAATATGGGTTCCGAGATAGATCATGACATTGGCAACTAAAGTCTCTTAACAGTCTAAGCAAAGCATCTAGTTAGCAGCATATTAGCTCAATCACCACAACCATAAGACACTTATTCTGTTCTTTCACAATTGCAAGTAATTCTCACATAAAAAATATCCAGATTTAATTACATAAATCAACTTGCAGCAGCATCAGCAATCTGACCATAATTGTTCCTTGCAGAAACATTTTTATTTCTTAAAAAATATGATAAATTTAGCATTTCACATTTCGCGCATTAACATGAATATAGCAGGTAGATGTAAAATTTATCCAATGCTGAGTGCTCCCGACAGAACAATCTTGGAATCATCCTCCTGCCAGTTGGTTCTCGAAACCCATTAACACGAGATTCTATTAAAGCTCAAACATCAACCAATCCATGATCAACAGCATCATGCATTATGCAGTATGCATAATTGGGCTTCAACAATACCCACTTCTAACCTGGCAATCAACGAGCTATAGCATCAGAATTCACAAATATTTGAGCATGCCCCGACCTTCCACACTGAGTTTTGTGGCTTGCAATTGCTTCTTTTTTGGTGCCTTCAGCTGTTGCAACTTCTTATTCATCTGCAATTCAATATATTAGTTTAGAAATCTGAGCTGAGAACAAAGAATAAAAAAATAATAAATTGAACTCAAAGAATTTTACAGCCTTAGTAAAGAGTAATAAATTACAGCAAGTTGAGCACAAGCAGCGTATTCTCAAAAAGAAAAAATAATAATAATAATAATAATAAAGAATGAACCAAACAGTAAATTAAGATGTGGATATGCAAAACTTTTTTTTCTTAGAACATGTAATTGCAACTCGATATTATATCTCAGAATTCCTCTAAATAATGAAGGCACTACTGCCTGCTCCAAAAGACTTGCAGATATAGTCCCATCATCTGTACAAATTATCTACTGACTTGGACTTGGAGACAATTTTATCTACAGAAAAAAAGAAAACCAACCTTTAATCGCCGCTGATCTTGTACTACTTGTTTAGCACGGGCTCTAATTTCTTCAGGGTCAATCTTAGACTGAGGGCGCACCACAAAGTCCAATGGAGTTGCTTCTGGCCTAGAAGCATGTTGCCTTGAAGATGATTGGCCAGATCTTCGTTCCCTTTTTTTTTTAAAAGATAAAATTTTACATCATGAGTATACTGTGAAAAGTGAAAATAAAATTGGAAAAAGGGTGTATGGAAAAATACAAGATTTTGTTCTTCTATTAAACTTACCGTGAAATATCCAAATCCAGATCACCATCCCTAGATTCCATCCCTGCAGAATTATTCACTGGCCTGCCAAGGAATCGCAGAAAAATCAATTTCAAAACACAAATACAAACTTACATATTAGCCATATATAAAAATTGACAATACAAAGGCAGAAAATACCTCCTTATGGTCGGCCTTCGGAAGGCTCGGTCATCATCAATGTTTCTCATGTCCTCAAACCTTGTACTCTTATTAAATATGGGTCGACTCTGTATTTGTTTTCAGGAGTACAAGTTAATATTTCCAACAAAAAATGTTCAAGATAAATTTAATCAACATTAAACATAAGTATAAACCCAAGGTTTTAACTCCTAAAACGATTCACTTGTAAATGAATGCAGACTTTAAGAGAAAGCCAGGGTAAACAATTTAACAAACCAAGAGTTGAAAGACGAATAGCATTACCCATTTATCAACCAAATCCTTAGCAAGTTTTCTGTTGGATGTGGTTTCCTCATCGGATTTTGATAAGAACATAATTACCTATACAAAGACATTGGACTGTCAAGTTTTTGCCCAGTTAAAAAATTGCAAACAAAGAGTTAAATAATAAACATATTGTTGGACAAGAAGATTAACCTTTCCAAGACCACTTTTCTTCAACTGCTCTCTTCTATCATACTGTTCCAGATCAATTGGAAACTGCATGGAAAAAGGAAGCATTCAGGCTAGAGAAAAAATGTTTCCACAGAATCAAGCCAACAATTATTACTAGACAGGATTGAGAAGCGGCTAGAGAGAGTTAAATAGGACTAATGAGTTTTGGCTCAATGGTCTGGGGATCATCTCCATGACTGCGAGGTCTCAAGTTAGAACCCCAATCAGAGCCAAATTAAACAAACAAACAAACACAAAAAAAATAAAAAATAAAAAATAAAAAATAAAAAATAAAAAAAGAAAGAAAGAAAAGCAACAGCAGGGGACATCTACATACATCAGTCAAAATCCTCAAAATTGCAGCACGGATATTTATATTGGGCAAACTTCCATCTGGAAGAGGTTCAAGCCAATTTTTTAGAAGAGTTAGTACACCATGATCTATGAATTCCTGCTGGAGCTGCTTCCTGCACCAGAATAATTGAAAAGAATAGAAGAATTATGAATTCCGTGGAATCAAAAACAGACCATACACACTTGTGGCAGAAACCAACTTACTTTGAGAGAACCTCAGTAAGAAGTGGTAACTTCTTAAGTTTATTGATGGCAGGCTTCCCCCGTCTATTTAATTCTGCATCCTCTTCAGCTGTTACCTCAAGCTCAGCCATGACATTCTCAACTAACAGCGCAATTTCTGCAGGACTTTTCTCATTTTTCTTCTTTTTCTTACCCATTTTGAAAAGCTGTTTTATTTCATCATCTTCCTCACCCTCCTCAGCCTGGCAACAGCAGAAATCAAAACAAGATCTAAAAGTAAAGAACTTAATAGACACCAAAATAAATAAGTAGTGCCTTGATCAGCAACTAGAACAAGATATTTCAATAGATAGTTCAGAAGATGCAGCATCAGATACTTGAATCAACAGTGAGAATGTACGTTGGAAAAAAAAAAAAAAAAAAAAACGTAGGATTGCCAAGGGCTTCAATAATAAAGCACAATAGATGAAGTTTGCATAGTATTATTATATTATACGTATAATGTGAGAAGTTATTTTATAAAAGACATTAGATCAAGAGGGAAAAACAGATTAAGAATGAAATGGAAGGTGTGCAAACAGAAAACAATGAAATACTAACCTGAGGAGCATCACCAGGAGAGCGTGGTTCATTGTCACTCCCATATCGATCAGCAGGATCTAAACCGCTGTCATCTATAAAGTTGTCATCATCTATATTCCTGGGACCCTCTTGATCATCCTATTATAACCAAAATCATAGTTAGATAAATCTTTAATAAAGATAATGAACCAACAGGGTGTTTTCAAGAAATTTCTCTAGAATCTCACAGCCTTCAAAAATAAGGCAGTGGGGGATGATCTTAAGCATAGTAATGCATAAACAATCATAACAACTAAACATGTAATCAAATATTTGTAACACATAGAATTTTGACATTGAGAGAAAATATAAATGGCCAAATACATCATTCAATTTTGACAAAAAAAACCTTGTAGCGCTCTGAATTACATTTTTTGCAACAATTTCATACCTCCTTACACTAAACACAGTAAATTTTAAGATTTTTTGCCTTTTATACGCAAATATTGGTTTGATATGTGGTCAATACAACTTTTGGAACAATAATTTTACATTTTTTAATTTTTCAATAAGTGTTCAATCGATTTAATTTTATAAGTTGAGGTGTCCAATAGGTCAAATAAAATATTTAACAGGCAATTTTATAAGTTGAAGTGTTCAATGTGTCGAAACAAAAATTGAGGGTGCCACAAGGTTTTTTGTGAAAAGTACAAGGGTGAATTTATGTATTGCGCCAAATATAAACCAATGTCAAACTTTAATGGGCAAATAGAGCAGGAAAATCAAACAGATCAGATTATGCAGATCTAAATGTAAACTCATAAATCTACCAAACAGACCTGGTGTAGAAGACATAAACCTCAACTAATAAAAATACCAAACAGCAAAAGTACAAGGATCTCCAATTTGCCTCATACAAAGAAATACTAGTTACTTAACTCCAACATTAAAAGTCTATACGCTCAAATGATATTAAAAGCAAACAATTGATTCCATATACCCAATATAACCTCACTCACATAAGGAACAGTTTAACATTTCACAGATTACAGTATCAGCACTGGATTATCATCCTCAATAGAGAACTAAAATAAGCCACCCCAAATTAAAGGATAATAACAAGATTAGCAACAGGAATCCTAACTAAGGAAGAAAATCCTCTCTCTACAAATTAAAACCAATTTCTATTAATTTACTATTCATCAATCACCACCATAGGCACTAAGAGAACATCAAATGGGTAACAAACAAAATCAACAGCATACAAAATATCAGCTGTAAATTAGGCCAACCAAAAAAAAAAAGAGAAAAATAGAGAGAGAGAAAAGAAAGCTTAAAACCTCAGAATCACCACCAGCAATAGTATCCCACATCTCCTTGACCTCACCATCTTCCTTTCCGGCCAGCTTCTCTGAATACATTCCCTTCTTCAGCAATCCTGATTTTGA
Organism: Jatropha curcas; assembly: GCF_041381405.1. Taxonomy (NCBI): domain Eukaryota; kingdom Viridiplantae; phylum Streptophyta; class Magnoliopsida; order Malpighiales; family Euphorbiaceae; genus Jatropha; species Jatropha curcas. The sequence goes on from NC_143161.1 coordinate 12,836,428, forward strand.
ATGACTTGCCCCCTTCCCTCCACTATTTCCATACTTCTTATCTCCCTTTATAACCTTTTTTCTCTCCTTCCCACTACTCCCAGCCCCTTCCTTGCCCAATTTCTTTCTCTTTTTCCCTTCCATCGCATACTCCCTCCCAAATCCCTCTTCTTCATCCTCATCGACCAACTCAGGCACCACAAAACTACCCTTTTCCCCCATCCCAGAATTGCTCTTCTTCACCAACCTCTTTCGAGGCTTTTCAACTTTATCATTGTCATATACAGGAGTTTGTGACCTCTCTCGCTCTTGCTCACCCCATCCATCAACATCATCCTCTACGAGATCATCCTGGTGAGGTTCTGGCGACTGTCCACCGTCAGATTGTATATCATCGTAGTCCATCAACGGCTCTCCATCCTCATCACGATACCTAAAATTGGAACAGTGAATGGAGTATGATATCATCGATACCTTAAGCTTAATTCTTGAGAGGAGTGTAAATGATGAGTTTGAGAGATTTAAATATCAAAAAATTAAAAAGAAAAAAAAAAAAAAGAGTTCCCTCAACAGAAAAAAAAAACAAGGAATTTCGAACACACTAACCCTAAATTATGATTACAGAGACGAAATGGAAGCAAATAAATATTCGAAAAGAAAAGGAACCATAAACCAAAATCAACAATTGCAGAGATGAAAAGATAAAGAAAATTAAATCTAAGAAATATAAATTGGAAAAACAGAAAGTAACCCCATTATTGAGACAGAGAGAGAGAGGACACTTACGGATCATCCTCGTAACCCATGGTAAGGGTCCCGGCGGCGGCAGCTGCTGCGTCGGCTTTGATCAGAGAAAATCTAAGAAGGATGGAATAGAAATCGAGATAGCTAAGAACTGAGAAATTGATTTTCAGACTTTTTACGTTTTAAACAAAAGGTCCACCGATCTACATATATGAAAGCTATTTTTCTTTTAGAAAATTGTAAGTTATTTCTTTTTTTTTTTATTTTCATTGGCCAATTTAATTAATTTTTCAATCTATCCATCTATAAATATATAATTTTTAAGGCATAAATATTTCTATTAAGGCATAAATATGGCAACATAATAAAATATAAAATTGATGATATGACATTTTATTTTTCATTATAATTAATATTTTTTGCATTTAATAAAAATTACATTAAAATTTTTTATTAAATAATGGAGTTACAACCTAATAAATTTAATTGATGATTTCATTATAATTAATATTTTTTACATTTAATAGTTAGAGTCATAGTTCATAAAAATTAATTAAATAATATAGTTACATTAACAAATAGAATTAAAATATTGATTTCAATTCAGTAATTTATTTTATTAAAATTGAATATTCTATACATCATCTAATTTGACTATATGAAAATTTTAAAGAGAAAAAAAAGTTAATTAACTATAATCAGTAATTAATTGTGCTAATTAATATGTCAATTCATTACTTACGGATTTTTAAAAGAGTTTATAATTTTACTTTTCATTTTTAATTAAAAATACATAAGTAAATTATTTACATTAATATAAATTAAAATTATTTTCTTAAAAATTACATTTGATTTAAGTGAAAAATAGAGAATTATACATTCCGTAGGTACATGACTAATTAGTGATAACTTTGGACACCTAATTTATTCTAATCATCTCATCTAATCCAACTAAATTTTTTTTCTTATTTATATGTGTAAACTTACATCTATTACATGAGTGCTTCTGCTTTGGTGTTGTTTTTGGCAAGAAACAGATCTCTGCTATGAGAAAGGGAAGTAGAGAGTGAAAACATACAATCAAGAAACAGAATATAATAAAGCCAATCAATATAAGAGATTGTATCTTAGCAGCATAGTCATCGGTTAGATAGATATTATGTGAATTAAATTTCTTTACAATTATAGAGATTGTACCTTAGCAGCATAGTCATCATGATTTCTTTTTTTGCAATAATGAATACCCTTTACTATCTAATAATCTTAGAAATGTAACAACAATCCGAACAACTAGAGTTTAATCATATTAGATTATTGGAAAGAATGGCATCAACCTCCTCTTTGGAGAAGGTTTTTCTTTATATACATGATAAGGGAGGGAGAAATATATGGGCATTATCTTCTAAGATCACACGCATATCTTATGTTCTGTTACATGAGGTGGTCCTCAAATCTTGGTTTAGATCGGTGTCTATCACATGTCCCCCCCCCCCCCTCTTTTAGTCTTTACAGCCAACTTGGAAAAACTCGACTTACGTTCTAAAAGCGAGGTGACTAAATGAAAAACCCTTTACTGAGCGGGACATAGCCCATCTTGAGGGTGTGTGCTAATCTGTAGGATTCTGGGCTTAGAGTTGACCTACTTAGTTTATAAGTCCAGGGGTAGTAGTGGAGAGCTATCAAATAACTTGCAGTGTAACTATTACCTTTAATGGTAATTATATTTTTAAATTTCAAAAGGGTGACTCTTCATTTGCTGCGGTGCTTCAGTTCCTGGTGACGGTTCACGAGACTTCCCCTACTATATGAAGAGTTGTGCTTATATTTTCTGGATTTTTATGAGATTGTGGTTTGATATCCCTTTCTCTTCTAAACTTGCTACTTGCTCTTTTATTCTTCAGGTAATATTTATTGCCATCTTACTTGCATTTTTAGTTTTTTTCTTATCTACTTATTTTTGAAAATGAATACCGATCACTGAAATAAGGGTAAGGCCCTTGTCTCTAAGTTTTCCAACTCCCTAGGTTCTGGAGGTGAGCAAGTGGGTTTGGGGGAGGAGAACTGAAACAACCCGAATTTTTATTTTCAAAAATTTTCCAATTAAATTTAATAAACAGACAGCCTGGAAATGTATTTAATTATTTGAATGCAAATTAATAATTCATACAGTGATAAACCGTGCCGAAAACCAACTGAAAAATCGAAAATCAAATAATAATTGAGATTTGGGCTGAAGCGAACCTGAACCGAACCGAATCAGCCCAAACCATCTAGAAACATCTCCTTTCTTTGTTTTTTTGTTCTTCAATGCTCATCTCCCTCACCATTTTTGCGCCACTAGTCCACCACCGACACTGCCATCAGCACACTGTCAGCGCCACCACCTCCTCCTCTCTTCTTCTTCTTCTTCTTACTTTCTTTTCTTTTTCTTTCTTTCTCTTTCTTTTCCCTGCGCCTGCGACTCCGTTGCTGGTAGAAGCAGATCGCGCCTCCACCAGCTCGAGCGGAGCCATAGCGCCACTGCCGCTCCTCACCGCCGCTCACCATTCTTCACAGCCTCCGTCTAGCGAGCACCATAGACAGGAGCAGCGTCTCAGCTCAGTTGCAGCCCCAGCACGTCTCCGACCACCAGGAGCATTTCTGTCGCGCCTGTAGTTGCGCCGCCAGCTGGTCCGCCACCAGGTCGCGCCACCACTACAAGTCAGCCCCTCCTGCGTCGATCTCAGGTGGTCCAATCGCTTCCAGCACGCGTAGTTTCAATCCGGTACACGTAAAATCCCGATCCTGCAAGAAAATTATATTTTGGGGTATAAATTAATTTTGATAATTTTAGTTAATTAATTTAATGAATTGTGGTTAATTGAATTTAGTAATTTTAGTTAGTTTAATTTTAGTCATTGGGAGTAGTTAAATTAATTTGAATTAATGTTGATTTATTGATTAATTAAAATATTTGACTAATTAAATTTAATTCTAGTATTACATAAATTTGTTAGGAAAGTTTGATAATAATAAATTTATGGAATTTAAATGTGGATTTAAGGTAGATTAATTGGCAGGTAATTTGAATTTATAAATTATGGATGTAAGGTAGTGTGGATATTGTGATTCGGATGGAGGAAAGGAAAAATTAAATTGATTGATTGCCCGATGGATGGGCTGTGAGAACTTGATAAAATGATTGATCGAGTTAATTGGTGGATAGTTGAATTTTAGGGGAAGTGCTGTCGAAATTTCGGTAGAAAATAAAATTAATTATAGAAATCAAATTATTTATAGAGATTAAATTATTTATAGTAATTAAAAATATAGAATAAGATTATTAGAGTGATAAATAAATAAGGAAACCCATATATATATATGCATATTAACAAGTGAATTAAATGACCGATAACCAAAATAAATAAACGAATGTTATTTAAAAAAAATTCTTATTTAGGATTTTCTTGTTTATTTTAGAGGTTTATAAAATTTCGAAATGCGAGGACAAAGGGTGGAAGCATGTGGCTAGAAAGGCAGTCTCCTTAGGGGACAATAAAGAATTGTGAGTAGTGTTAGATAATTAGTATCATCCGCCTACATTCATGCATTCACGGCTAAATGTTATCATGCATTAATTTATTGAATTGCCATATTGTGGTGCACTACTTGTTGATATAAAAAAAAATTGTCTGATTACTTGTGCTGTGTATATACTGTGCTTTGTTTGTGTGGAATTGAGATGAAGTGGGTCACTATGGGTTTGTGAGACCGTTACCGTTATATGAATCATGATTATCGTTACCGTTATATGCCGTTACCGTTATATGGATCCATTACCGTTAGCCGGGTAAATGGGAGATCGGCGCCCCCGTGTGCACCTACCGTTACCGTTACCGTTAACCACAGGATGGCTTCTCGTCGTTGTGCACCGGACAGTCTAGATTTGATCGCAGCCCGCAGGGTGGCCTCCTGTTGTGAGCGCCTGATGATCTAGATTGGATGGAGACCACCGGGTTGCCTCCTGTTGGTATTAAAAAAAAAAAAGAGAGAGAGAATGAAAAAATAATGAGAGGGCTGGTCAAGTGAGGACTAGACCGGTCGGCCAGTATGGGGGATCAGCTCCCTGGTGCACACGTGAGTGGATGAGCCATGTGGGAGGATGGCTCATCAGGGGTTTCGGTGACTCCACTGACTAATTTCCACGTGATGTGATTATATGAAGGTGATAATAATTGTGATTGCTGTTGTATTGCCATTTGTGTGACAAATTGCATGACCATGTAACTAATTGAGTGATCAAATAAAAATAGTTTAGCATTTGTATGATTGTGTGGGGTGAGAGGGTTATCTAACCTTACTCATTGAGTTTGGCGTTCATCCCTGCCTACTATTTTTTTTTTCAGGTAATAGAAGAAAGAAGAGTCCTATGGAGTTGAAACATTAATTATAGAAGACTGTTAATGAATGAAATAATGAAGTAAATGTGAAGGTAGATTTCCGCAATTGTATTCCAATTGGGTTGTAAGTATATGAACTATATTAGTCATACAGAATTGAAATAAATTATTGGGCCTGTATCCACAATTATGAATAGGAAATGAGGTTTGCATAATCTAGGCTTACTACGGGCTTTGGGGGCCTTAAGCCCACCCAGGTCCTAGTGCCGGTCCGGCCCACGGAAATGGGTCGTGACAAGAACTTAGTTCTAGGCATAGCTGATTTTGACTCAAACTCAGAGGAGGAGATTCAGCTAATAAGGCAAAAGGCTACAGAATATCCCTGCTTTTGTCTGCCGCCACGATTCGGGTTCGACTTCTAATCCTGGGATTGTCATTCCTCAACTGCATGATGAAACTAACCCTGAGCAATCCCCTAAACCTCAAGAAGAAGAGCCTGCCTATTCTAGACAGCAAAATGTGAGGGTTAGGGATCTAAAATCCATATTGACCGAGCACGATCTGGATGATGATATACATGCTTAGTACTTTATCCTTGTTGAGTATATAATAAGGGTTCCTCCTGCTGGGACGAGGGCCAATGCCAGGTTAGACCACAAGACGCTAATTGTCTATGTGGAGGATTATCGCGCGGGTGTGCAGTTTCCTCTACCCTCCATTCTTTCTTCTTTCTGTAATGAATGAGGGGTGACTATCGATTAGATAGCTCCTAGTAGTATCCACATGATATTGGGCATGGAGATTTTGGCTTACCAAAAGCAGTTTCAGCTTAATGTGCACCATTTGCACGCCATGTTCCATTTTACCTAAAGAGGGGCGAAAGATTATCCCCACTTGAAAGCTTAAAAGGACTATAACCTTTTTTCGATGAAGAGTTTATCGATTAAAAGAAGGTGGAAAGAGACTCATTGAGCATCCTGGAGGGTTTAGGATACCCACTCACTAGAGTCAGGGGGTACCTCGCCTTAGGCGTCCCAGGGATTTGACTGCTGTGGAGATTAGGCAAGTCAAGATAATGAAGCAGCATGCTCTGAATCCTCCTCACCTTCTCCCCTTATTTGATTCTAATATCCCAGTGGGTGTCACCGCAGGCTTCTAGGTGGAGAACTCGAGAGACAAAGTGTGGGCTCAGCTTACTTGTATTCCTCAGTTTGTTACTAACTCCCTTTATTTAACTTGTCTTCTTCCTCTAAAAATGCCTTCGAAGCTTACCAAGGAGATGAGGGAACACATGGCGGCTAATCGGGAGCAACTTCTTGCTGTTCGAGCAGGACAAAGCCCTTCGAGGGGTTTAGAACCTCAACGTGGCCATTTGCGATGGTCTGAGGTAGTGGCCCTAGTATCGCCAATGCGTCCCCTTGTGGCTGAGTTACCTCACC